>NW_006922226.1:90314-94485 GCF_000298275.1 Orycteropus afer afer | reverse complement strand
AATAAAAATATTGTTTTCAGACTCCATATCTATATTTATACTCATATTTACTTTTTTGCTGTTCCTTCCTTCTTGCTTCTTGTGCCTTTGATTTGGAATAATTCTTCTGCTTAATGTATTTCATTTGAATTTTTTTTTTTTTTGTGATTGCCTGTTGTACAAATTTCAATAAGTTTTGATTAGCCTGAAATTGTCTTTATTTCACCCTCATTCTTGGAATTTCTCTTGGAAATAGATTTCTAAGTTGCCCCTATGCTTTGTCACAATAAATAAAGTACAAGTTCACTGCCTTTTAGTTTCTGCTTTTGCTTTTGAGAAGTCACCCATCAATTTATCTGAACTTCTTGGTATATGACTTGTCTTTTCTGGCCTTTTTTAAGGCTTTTTTTCTTTGTGATAATGTTGATTCATTATGACATGTCTAAAGGTAAATTTTCTGCAAACTCTTTGGGACTTATTGTTCTTGTTAAACTTATAGATTGTTGTCTTTTATAAGTTCTGGTAAATTCTCATCCATTAAATATTTAAATGAGGAGCCCTGGTGGCCCAATGGTTAGGCACTCAGTTGTTATTGATAGATTCACAGTTTTAACCCACTAGCCACTCTGCAGGATAAAAGACTTATCTATCTGCTGCCATGAAGATTTCAGTTTAGGAAACCAGTTGGGCGGTTCTACTCTGTTCTAGAAGGCTGTTAGGAGTCACAGTCGACTTGATGACACATAACTACAATAGCACATGTATTCAAATATTACTTTTCCTCTTTCCTGAATCTTCTGCTTTTGGCATTCCAACTATATGACTATCAAAATTTCTCACTCTATATCCCACATGTTTAACCCTTTTTAAATATTTTTCATCTCTTTGTCCCTTCATGTGACATAATGGCTGATTTCCTTAGATCTCTCTTCCAATTTTTTTATGTCTTTAGGTGAGTAAATGATTTTACAGATGATTACAATTTTTTAAAATTATCAAATGCCATTTTCTGAAATTCTATTTTATTCTTTTCTAGATGCAATTTATAATGCCTATATTTTCAAGTCTTGAAAATATATTAAATAAATTTTATTTATTTAGTGTAAATTAATTTTATTTTTTGAAACAATAAATGGAATAATGTAATATTCTGAATCATATAATTTCAATTCCTGACAATTTTTTCTTTCGCATGTGTAAGAAGAGTGGAAAGTGATAGAAGTATAATCAGACAGAGGGCTGGAGATATTTAATTATAATACATTCATAGCAAAGATATCAGATGATTCCATGAAGATTGCTGGAGTTGGGTTGGCCATTCGGATCTCTAAAATATGAAGGCAAAGAAGCTAGGCATTCAGCACCCATATTGAACAATCAGTAGATGTGGAGTGTTCCTGGGGAAGCAGCATGGCTATGGAAGAGGGCGCTTTTTGTTGTTGTTGATGATGACAATTCTCAGAGAAAATTTTGTCTAATTGACACCTGCTAATATTCCAGGTAGGTGGGTAAATGAGTGCCTCGTTTCTAAAGGGGGATCTGTGACGTACGTCATAGCTAACACTACAGTGTCTTGCCAGACTTTTTATCCATACCTTATCTAATTGCTACTTAGTGTTGTATAGAAAACAAACAAAAAAAAGTTTTGTATAGAGACATTAGAAAATGGGTTTCATTTGCAGTTCCCATATTTATAATCTTGGACCAATCATCTGACAATTCTGGCATCAGAATGCCCATGTGCAATGTTGTTGTTGTTATTGTTGTTATGTGCCGTCGAGTCGGCCCCGACTCATAGCGACCCCTCCTTGGGTTTCCGAGGCAGTATCACTACGGAAGTAGGATTGCCCATCCTTCCTTCCGAGGAGTGGCTGGTGGGTTTGAACCGCCAGCCGTCTGGTTAGCAGGCAAGTGTCTTAGCCACTATGCTACCAGAGCTCCCATGTGCAATGTGGAGATATCAATAACTCCTCTTGCCTACTTCTCAGAGTCTTGGTAAGGAGAAAATGAAGTCATGAAAGGGGCAAAGATTTGAAAACTATAAAAACACCTAAAGATGACCTATATAAGCTCTCACATTTGCCTAAGCTTAAATCCATGCCAATTTCTCCTGTCTTCAGATTATAAAGTATCAAAAGCTGCTATCTTTTGAATTTGATGTATGGAATTTTTCTTGAAAAAGACTTACATATCACGTGAGAAGTCATACTTTTTCATCTTGGTGAATATCCACATATATTTTACTTCTTTTTTTAAAAAAATATTTTATTGTGTTTTAGGTGAATGTTTACACCACAAATTAGTTCCTCACAGAAAACTAGGTCCTCATGTACCAATTTTTGTGCAAACTGTTTGTACAAATTGTACAAATCTGTGACATTGGTTACAATGTTCACAATGTATCAGTATTCTCATTATTTACAGTCTGTTTGTTCTGTTTCCATTTATCTAGCTTCCCTGCTTCTCCTTGCCTTCTCATCTTTGCTTCTGGGTAAATATTGACCAAATTGTTTGTTTAAGGCAGTACATTCCTCACATTTTATATTGTTTATTTTATAGGCCATCTATTATTTGGCTGAAAGGAGACCTCCAGGAGTGGCTTTATGTCTATGATGTTAAAAGGATATCTTAGGGTGATAGTCTCAGGGGTTGCTCTAGTCTCTATCAGTTCAGTAAGTCTGGTCTTTTTTAGAAATTTGAGTTTTATTCTATGTTTTTCTCCAATCTATCTGGGACTTTCTATTGTGTCCCTGGTCAGAATGGTTGTTAGTAATGGCCAGGCACCATCTAGTTAATCTTGTCTCAGGCTAGACGAGGCCATGGTTCCTGTGGGCTGTTAGTCCTGTGGACTTGTTTCTTCTTTGAGTCTTTAGTTTCTATCATTCTTTTTTGCTTTGGTGGGGAAGAAACCAATACCTTTATCGTAGATGGCTGCTTACAAGTTTTTAAGACCCCAGACACTACTCACCAAACTAGGATGTAGAACATTATCTTTATGAACTAGGTTATTACCCTAAGTGACTGATTTGTCCCATGAGACTGTGGTCCCAAGCCCTTTAACCCAGTAAAACAATTCCACAAGTTGTTTGGGTATGTCTAGGAGATCTCTATCAAAATTCTTGATGTCTTGATGGGTTAATATTCTGTTCTTTTTCTGTTAGTTCTCAGTCACGTGTTTCAACATTTGTTAGGTTTTCTTGATGGAAGCACAGAACACAGTGTCCTCCTAGATAGATGAAAGGCAGATTATTTACACCTCCAAATGTGAGAAGACTGCCATGTGATGCCACATAGGAGTTTGGATTCAGAAATATGGGTTACAGAAGTGTAGAAGGTTACTTAGGCATAACAAATGGGATGGAATTAGCTAGGTTTCTTAGACTTCCTGTGGATTGGGTATTCTGAATACTTCCATGAGTTCAAATAAGAAGGTGACATCGTTAGATGTTTGGCATCTGAACCTCTGGAGTTGGCTGTATGTGTTGTAACTAAGGAGTGTTAGAGCCCAATACAGAAAGTGATTTGGATGTGGTCTTTGTAAACTGCCCACAAAGGGAAATTTAGAGTTTTTAGCCATGATCTCAAAACTATGTCAAGATAGCGCTTGTGAAATCTTATATTAAATTATGGTACTTTGTTTTCTCATTTTCTTTTTCATAAAATTTTATGTACTATCTTTAGTTATTTTTTGCCAGAGGGCTGGTCATTGTACTTGTATGGTCACAGTGGTGGAAATGGAAGTCCCATAAAATCTACTGATTCTTTTTTTAAAATTCCATCACACTTTTATTGTCATCATTAAATAGCAACTATACCTAAGTGTTTTTTTTAAAGTATATTTTTATCATTGTGAAAATATACAAAGCAGAACAGACACCAATTCAACAATTTCTCTATGTACAGTTCAATGACATTCTTCAAGTTGTACAACCATTCTCACTCTTCTTTTTCCAATTTTCCCTCCCCATTGAAGTAAACTCATTGGCCCTTAAATTTCTTATCTAATCTTTTGAGCAGCTGTTGTCAATTTTATTTTTATAGGTATTCTCATTGACATGTGAAAAGTTCTGGGCTCATCAGTAAAGAGTGGATACCTATGTATATAAAGATGTTTCTGTAGTCACTGATGGGAGCTCTGGTGGCATAGTGCCTAAGGTACTTGACTGCTAACCAGAAGGATGGTAGTTCAAAC
>NW_006922226.1:83250-89879 GCF_000298275.1 Orycteropus afer afer | reverse complement strand
CTCAACCTTGGGGTCCAGCTCTGCCTCCTGCTCCCAGCCCACTGGAGCTAGAGGCATTTCTTCACTCAGACAGCTGTTGGCTGCTGAGGCTGAGAACCCCCAAGATTGACAAGTAAAAAGGCACAGTCCTAATGTTACCAATCCACACAGCAGACCATTAACTTAAATCCATTGTAAGTCCCAAGGTTGGCAGAGCATAGCAGGCTGTTGAGTAATGACATGGTTACATGCAGGGTCCAAGCATGCCATAGGCCGGAGACCATCCTTAAAGCTTCTCCTTATATACAGGAAGCAGACCACACACCCAAAGGCAGCTACTCAGCTGCTTGTGGTAGATCCCACCATGGAGTTGATTTCCAGTCTCCTTATGGGGAATAACTACCACCAGCTGCCCAGCCACTCAACCAGGCCCAGCCAAGCTGACATACAAACATAACCATCACACCTCCCCAAAATTTGGGGAGGGAGTTAGGTTTCCAACTTTTTATTTTTTCAAGAAACTATATTGTTAAAACACATGCTGCTGTATACAATCATCATCAATTTGTACAGGAAAGAATATGTAAGCATAAAAAAAGTAGAAAAGATGAAAAACAAATCTTCTGAAAAAGAGGCACTGGTCAGTTAAACTGACCATATAAAATTGTGGGTTTTGTGATTTTACCACAAACCAGTAGAAAGCAGAGATTTAAATAGAGCCATGGTCCATGGATTGGCATTTGGGAACTATTATGTTAGAAGTCAAACCTGGAAATTTCAATTAAGTCTCCATAGAGGTCAGTAACTTAGGTCTTTTCAAATAATAAAAAGTCTATTCCTGACTCCACCTATCTGTTATTGCATGGATATATGTTAATGGTTGCAAGATTATTAGTGACAAAATGTGGGTAGCTCATGTTGTTGTTGTTATGTGCCATCGAGTCGGCCCCAGCTCATAGCAACCCCTCCTTGGGTTTCTGAGGCATATCACTACGGAAGTAGATTGCTCCATCTTCCTTCCAAGGAGTAGCTGGTGGGTATGAACCGCCAGCCTTCTGGTTAGCAGTCAAGTGCCTTAGGCACTACACTACCAGAGCTCCTTGGATAATCTATTTCCTCCACTTAAAAAAAATTAAGAAAAATCACTTGAAATTCATACTTTAACACATGCAGATCAACAGTATCCTTTAACTTCTTACTCAGTGAATATCATCAATTTTCCTTTAACTTTTTGGTTTTGGCTACTCAGAAGCCTCTGACTATTGATTATAACATAAACCTATTGTCCTTATTGCATAATGGAAGTTCTGGGGAAAAGACTCCTAGTCACTTCTAACATTTCTTCACTCACCCTTGGAAAAAGTGTTTATGTAAGTCTTTTCTGTAGTTGTGCCAAACCTGGAATTAAAGTGAAAATATACATCTCCCCCTTCTTTCACCATCTTTTCTCTTTTCCTGTACCAATAGGTAATGGAAGCTCTTCATCACTACTCCATCTTGTTTCTCCTGGCATGTTCTGACTGCTCAAATTTCTGATTTATGACTTGGAAAATCAGGTGGATTGATAGTTTGTTTTTTCTTTTTCTTTTTCACTTACTTTTCAGTAATCTGAGAAAAAAGCATGCTAAAGATTGGGCAATCTACTTCTGTAGTGATGCTGCCTGGGAAACCCAAGGAGGTGTTGCTATGAGTCGGATCCGACTGGACAGCAGGGAGGTTTTTTTTTTTTTTTTTACAAATATTATAATAGTGATTGTCTTCTTATTTTTATATTTTCATTACCCACAAACATCTGGCCATGTCACCCACACTAAGCCCAAGCAGCTGGAAGGTCACTTGTTATGTGTTATACATTGAAGGGAGACTTTGCTGACATTAACTTTGTCTTTGTAATACAATGAAAAGTATTTTTCTACTTCCTGGTATGTAAAGACTTCATTAACTTTATTTTAATTGTCTAAGTTTACTTCAGATACACTGATATAAATGAAGATGACAAGAGAAGATCTAGCTGGACTGCAGTGCTTATTTGAAACCACAGTTTTATTATTCAAAATCTTCTAGGAATTAATAAAAAATTTTCATGAGTTAAAAGTCTTGTTCCTCATCTTATATTGGTGAGTAGCAACTAGAGTCTTAAAAGCCTTCAAGCAGCCATCTAAGATCTCCTAGCATTGGAAGTGAAGAAGAATGCAAAAAAAACCAACAAGGGCATTTGGAAGCAATCAGCCCTAGGATGCAATGGCCCTCTAGACCAGAAGAACTAGATGGTGCCCGGCTTCCAATGCCAACCACTCAGGAAAGGATCAAATCTGGAGATCCTGGATAGAGTGGGAGGAAAAATGTGGAACAAAATCCAAAAACTCAATAATGACAAGAATTACTGATCAAATGGAGTCTAGTGAGATCCCCAGTACTATGGCCCTGGGATACATTCTGGGCCCAGAATAAAACTCACTCCCAGGGGCTGGCTCTCAGCCCAATAGTAAACAAGATGTACACTCAGACCACTCAACCCAGGGTGACACACTCCCATACTCTATGGAAATGCATCCCTTGGAGCAATCAGGGGCACCAGAGGGACAACATTCACATGGAGGAAATGCAGGACACACAGGAATGCATAACTATGAAGGGCACGGAAGGGGGCGGTTACTGGGCAGGGAGAGGAGGAGACTGGGTTAGGGTTGGGGATGGTAAATGGGGAGTGAAACTAAATGTACACATAATGTTGAATGTAAAACAAACTCTGCTCTGTAAACTTGCACCTAAAGCACAATTTAAAAAAAAATTCCATGAGTGAAGTTTAAAAAATGTATATTAACTAAATCAAAAATGAAAAAAGGGGGGCTTCACTTATATGGAGACCAAAAGTTTTAGTTATTAAAAAAAAAAAAACAGAAGAAAAAAAACAACTGAGTCATGTTGTTTAACCTTCCTACTTAAATATATTAAGTCAATTGCCATAATTCTTTGAATAGTACATTAAGTAACTTAATCATAACATTCTTTCTTTCATTAATACAATTAGAATGTGTTTGCTAATGTAGCCACTTTTTTCTCTTGGGCTGCTTTACTTTTTTTAATCATAAAAATATAACATCATTTGTAATTTGATAAGTCTGATAAGTTCAAAGGATCTTTGAAAATAATTAAAATAAAATGTTATTTATATGGATCAAGCATACTAATTGAGGCATTTAGTAGTCTTTCTTTTCTCTATCTCTATTATAACACCAGCATAAGGGCTTTGACAATTTTCCACATGTCTTAGAAATCCCACCAACCAGCTTGTTTCATTTTTCTTGAGCTTCCAGTAATGTTCTGTTTTCCAAGTTATATTAGCCTAGATCAAAATTTCCCTTTTCTTTAAAACATTATTAACATTATTTCTTTAAAATGTTAACACATGTTCCATGATCAAATAATTTTTGGAAATACTTTGTTAAACAAATATAAACAGGATTTTCTTATTCCTTGGGGATGTATTCATTCAATGAATACTTATGTTCCAGGTACTGTTTTATCAGCATTCAACAAAATAAAACAAGGCCTTCATATCATGACACTTAGATTCTGTGGAAGGACATATACGAACAGCAGATATGTAATATCAATATGAGATAGATAAAATTGCTATGAAGGAAATTAAAGAGAGTTGGGGAAGAATAGTGATGAGGATTGGATTTTATTTTAGATGAATGATAAAGGAGGGCCCTTCAGAAAAGAAATTATTTGATCAGAGACTTGAATAAAGTTAGGGAACCAAATATCCCATGAATTGGGAATGGTATTAATAGCAGAGGGAACAGCAACTTCAATGGTTCTGATGTGAATATGAGCTTGATGAATTTGAAGACCAGCATGAAGGTCATTGTGTCTGGAGTGCAATGGTGAAATGGATAGTGCTAGGGAATGAGGTCTAATATGCACTGAGGGCCAGATTATGCAGGATTTTTTAAACCATAGTGAGGATTTGAGGCTTTATTAGTAGGGGATTTCTCAGGTTCTTAAAAGCTTTGTTATGCTACTGTGCACTGTGATTCAAGAATAGGCTATAGGCTATAGTGTACAGTTTCCCAAAGTTACATAACGATGGATTCCTCTTTTCTTTAAATACTTCTCAGTATTAGTGATCCTTGAAACACATCAATTGAAACATTGGACTAGGTATTTCTAGATCAATGGCTTCAGGTATAATATGTAAATCAGTATGATTAACAAAAGTGTAAAGAACTCAATTCACATTTATAATTATATTTATAGTCCCACATTCCAAAATTAGTATAAATTACGTATCAGTCTACTTTTCAAACTCAATTCACTTTAAAGTTTCCTTGAAACAAATAAGCCAATTCATTTAAATGAGAGTTTCTGGAGGAAGAGACACTTTAGGAATGCAGTCTATTTAAATATTTTAAAATGCTACTTTTATAGAAATGGACTTTTTTCTTGCTCTTTCCACAGGCATTTTAGATTTAAGACCCATGCACTGTCTTGTTATTTTTATATTACAGATTAAGAATTGTTCTGGTGCTATCTAAAAATACATTCTTCTCCTTCTCCTCCTCCTTACATTTCTTCTCCTCCTTCCTGCTTGTCCTTAGAAAGCACTTTATATCAGAAGATGAATGAGATTTATACATTAAATGATTTTCTTCCTTGTTCTTCCATAAGGAGTTCTGGTGGCACACTGGATAAGGCATTTGGCTGCTAACCAGAAGGTCAGCGATTCAAACCTACCGGGTGCTCTGCAGAAGGAAGATGAGGCAATCTACTTCCATAAAGATTTACAGCCCTGGAAACCCAATGGGTGTCCCTTTGAGGTGAATCAACTCAATGGTAGTGTTTTTTTATTATTATTATTCCATACCTTTTATACACCTATGCCTAAGGTCATGATTTGACCTATCTATTCAGTCCTTTCATATACAATAGTGCTGTATAAGACATTACAGAGTACAACTCAATAAGTCAAAGGTCTTTCTTTCTAAGAGTTTCTTGTTGAAAACCAGCTATACTTATTATTAAGTACTTAATAAGTGAAAGGCTATTTCTTAGATGTAAGTAGTTATATAAAGGGAACAGGGGCCATAAAAAGTAAAGAGATTTTGTTGGCTATATATTTGTTGTTTTTGCTGAAAGAAGCTAACTTTCTCCCTAGCTGTGAAAAATTAGTGAATTACTGCTATCTAGCAGGTTAAGGGGAGCTCTGGTAGCATAGTGGCTAAGGCACTTGACTGCTAACCAGAAGGCTGGGGGTTCAAATCCACCAGCCAGTCCTCAGAAGGAAGATGGGGCAATCTACTTCTGTAGTGATACTGCCTCGGAAACCCAAGGAGGGGTCGCTATGAGTCGGGTCGGCTTGGATGGCACATAACAACAACAACAACACAGCAGGTTAAGAAAAGTTAGTAGGAAGGAGAAGGGGTCAATTAATCTGGCTTAAATCCATGCTCCCAGGAGCCCGTAGATAGCAAATTTCAGAGACCAATGTCTATTTGCAGAACTTCTAGAGGATCCACAAACTATAGTAGTTAACCTGAGCCATGAGAAATCTACTCAGTTGGGAAAAGCATCAGTGATCTTAAGGATTCTGCAGTCTTTGTGTTTTGATCTGAGGCAGCCATGACCTCTGTTTACTTCTCATTGCCATCTGGCACTCAAGTCACCTCAAAATCAATTACATCCAAAACAGAATACCCAGAATCATGCCCACATATCCCAAATCTGGTCTTTTCATGTATTTTCTTAGTTTTGTGTTGGCACTACCAGGCCAGTAGTTGCATAAGCCAAAAAATTGAGAACTTGCTTTATCCTCTTTCACATCTGCATCCTATCTGTCACCAAATTCCATTTATTTACCTCTTCTTAAATATCTTCTGAAATCACTCATTTGTTTCCACTTCCAATTTAACTAAACCATTCAAAATATCATAAATTTTCCTTTGAAAATTTAAAACCTTTAAAAAGAACCCTCATTAATCCAGTCTCACTTTCTTCCTCATTCATTTATAATAGCCATATATACAGGGGAACGAATGAATGAACTGATAATGCAGCAACATAGATGAATCAAAAACACTTTATGCTGAGTGCAAAAAAGCTAAATTGAAGATTATATATAGTATGATTCTGTTTATATGAACTTCTAAGTGGGAAAAATTAACCTAAGGTGATAGCAATTAGATCAGCGGTTTCTTTTGGAGGTAGAAATTGACTGAGAAGGGGCACAAAGGAATTTTTTTGGTGACAGAAATGTTCTGTGACTTGATGTGTATTCATCAGAACTCATTGAATGATACCATTAAGATAAGAGCTTTTCATTGTGTATAAGTTATACCTCAATATAAAATAATGAATGTTGTTGTTAGGTGCCGTCAAGTTGGCTCTGAATCATAGCAACATGCACAACAGAACAAAACACTGCCCAGTCAAGCGCCAGCCTCACAATCCTTGCTATACCTGAGCCCATTGTTGCAGCCACTGTGTCAATCCATCTTGTTGAGGGACTTCCCCTTCCTCGCTGACCCTCCACCTTACCAAGCATGATATCCTTCTCCAGGGAATGGTCCTTTCTGACAACATGACCAAAGTAGGTGAGATGGAGTCTGACCATTCTCACTTCCAAGGAACATTCTGGCTGCACT
>NW_006922226.1:79501-82680 GCF_000298275.1 Orycteropus afer afer | reverse complement strand
AAGCTGCTCCAATACATTCCACCATGGAGTTAATTACCAATTTTACCATGGGCAATAACTACATCCAGCTGCCCAGCCACTCAACCAGGCCTAGCCATGTTGACATACAAACTTAACTACCACAATTATTCACTGTCTAGCTTTCTCATGCATGTGAGGTGACTGAAAATACCTTGGCTTGGATTGAGCGCACGTTAGTCTTCAAAGAGATATCTTTGTTCTTCAGCACTTTAAAGTGGTCTTTTGCAGCATATTTGCCCAGTGCAATATATCGTCTTATTTCTTGACTGCTGCTTCCAAGGATATTGATTGTGGATCCACATAATATGAAATCTTTGACAACTTCAATCTTTTCTCCATTTATTGTGATGTTGCTTATTGGTCCAGTTGTGAGGATTTTTGTTTTCTTTACATTGAAATGTAATCCATACTGCAGAATGTAGCCTTTAATCTTCATCAGTAAATGCTTCAAATAATCTTCACTTTCAGCTAGCAAGGTTGTGTCATCTGCATATCACAGGTTGTTAATGAGTCTTCCTCCAATCTTGATGCTGCATTGTTTTTCATAGAGTCCAGCTTCTCAGATTATTTGCCCAGCATACAGATTGAATAAGTATGGTGAAAAGATATAACTGTGATGCACACCTTTCCTGATTTTCAATCATGTAGTATCCTCTAGTTCTGTTTGAACAACAGCTTCCTGGTCTAAGTATAGGTTCTTCATGAGCACAATTAAGTATTCTGGCATTCCTATTCTTCACAATGTTATCCATAATTTGTTATAATCCACACAGTCTAAAGTCTTTGCATAGTCAATTAAACACAGGTAAACATCTTTCTGGTATTCTTTGCTTTTGTCAAAGACCCATTTGATATCAGCAATGATACCCCTTGTTTGATGTCTTCTGAAACCAGCTTGAATGTCTGGCTGTTCCCTGTCAATATACTGCTACAACCATTTTTGAATTATTTTAAGCAAAATTTTACTTACTTATGATATTAATGGGATTATTTGATAATTTTCACTTTCTGTTGGATCATCTTTCTTTGGAATGGGTACAAATATGGATCTGTTCCAGTCATTTGACCAGGTATCTGTCTTCCAAATTTCTTGGCATAAATGAGTAAGTGCCTCTAGCACGGTATGTTTGTTGAAACATCTCAATGGGTATTCTGTCAGTTTCTTGAGCCTTGTTTTTTGCCAATTCCTTCAGTGCAGCTTCGACTTCTTCCTTCCTTAATCATATGCCACCTCTTAAAATAGATGAACATCAACCAAATTTTTGTGGTACAGTGACTGTATATTTCTTCCATCTTCTTTTGATGCTTTCTGCATCATTCAATATTTTGGCCATAGAATCTTTCAATATTGCAATTTGAGGCTTGATTTTTCTTTCAGTTTGAGAAATGCATAGTGCTTCTCTTTTGGTTTTCTAAGTCTTTGCAAATTTCATTATAATAATTGACTTTACTAGTTCCCTCTACCCCCAATTCAATGGATTCTCCTTTTTTAAAAAAAAATATATAACAAGAGTCTTTAACATGACTTAAACCCTTGGCTCTTTGTTTTCACTCTAACCTCAATTCCAACCATACTTTCTGTATACCAGTCTCTTTTTTTCAGTTTCTCAAGATGTCCTCATGCTTCTTGGCTCTAGGTCCTTCCGCATACTTTTCTCTCTGTCTGGAATTCCTTCCTCCTCTAAGCTTTGTTGACTTAACTCATATTCATTCTTCATATTTCAGCTCAAATATCACTTTAGAGAAGACTTCATTGACCTTCCTAACTAGGACAGTCTCTTCTGTTAAATGCTATTAAATATTACTTCTCTTCACACCCTTAGCATACTTGCAGTTTTAATTTTTAAAATTTAAATTATTTAAAAATAAAGTCTGTCTTGATCACTGTACTGTAATCTCCATTCTGCCAACTACATGTCTTTTATTATTTTTTTTTCTGTTTACTATTTTGACCCCAGAGTCCACACAGTACTGGCCTATCTTAGGCACTCCACATATATTGAATAAATGGATGCATAAATGAGGTTAAAAATGATTCTTTTGATCTGTGGTGTATCAGGGAGAAATATATGATGACAATTATTATAAAAAGACAAGGAACTGAAATTTGTATCAAGAAATTGGAGTGAATTTAGTCTGACGCAAAAGAGAAAGGGGATCAGGAATCCAGCACTGCTGGAGCTGTGTCACAGATGTGTGATTCATACTTTTGATGGAACAACAGTATTTTCACATGAGAGGAATACTAACTAAGAAAAGAGGAAACTCTGGAGACACAACCTACCATTTAGAAAAGCAAGACTAAGTATGAGTGGTGGAGAAATCTGTTTAGGTTCATTATCTGGAGGGATTTTTCAATTATTATAATTTTTCACCCATTTGATAGATTGCCTCATGAGACAAGGAATTGTCTTTCAGAAATTATTTCAACATTATGTGGTATGCCATATGTGAGCAATATTACAGAGCAGTTTCCTACATTTGATGGGAATACTGTGCAATGAGTTTTCTTCTAAAATTTTAAAACATGATGTTTTATCCTTGAGACACTGATTATCTAGTAGGGAAAATAACACAAAAATATAAACAATTGTGTGCTGAATGACTAAAGAAATGTAAATAAAATGCTCTGGACTTGTAAAGAGCAAAGACCACTCTGTCTCAGGAGATCAAACATTTTTATTGGAGAAGGTAGCATTTCAGCCAGGTCTTGAAGGTGGATAAAATATTCAATCTGCAGAAAAAGAGAGCCATTTCTTTTAATGAGAATAGTCTTGGAAACCCAAGGAGGGGTGGCTATGAGTCGGATCTAACTCGATGGCACATAACAACAACAGTTGTGACAAAAATGATGAAAGGCAAAAGGTGCAGAGATAGTATTGTAGATTGGTTGAAGAATAAAGTATGTACTTTGAGGTTGCTTAGAGTTAAGCTTAGAAAAATAGAATAACAGTAATACAGAAATGTTCTTAGAAATCATCTAGTTCAAAACTACCCTCTTTCTGTAAATACATTGAGACTCAAAATGGTAATTGACTTGTCAAATGCTTCCTTGATATTGTTGTTGTTATGTGCCATCGAGTCAAACCTGACTCATAGCTACCCCTCCTTGGGTTTCCGAGGCAGTATCACTACGGAAGTAGGATTGCCCAACCTTC
>NW_006922226.1:76775-79241 GCF_000298275.1 Orycteropus afer afer | reverse complement strand
AGATGCTCCATGAGAGAAAGATGAGGCAGTTTGCTTCCCTAAAGATTTACAGCCTTGGAAATTCTCTCTGGCAGTTCTACTCTGTCCTATAGAGTTGCTCTGAGTCCAATTTGATGGCAGTGGGTTGGGTTTGGTTTGAGTGAGTGCCAGATAAAGGCATTTGTGCTTTTATGGGACTTACATTGAGGAGTCATGGAAAGATTTTGAGCGAGGGGTAAGTAACGTGATTAGAACTGTGCATTATAAATATTCATTGCATGGTTGAATGAAGAAATAAGGGAGACCAAAGGAGAAACTACAAGTTGGAAGGGAAGCTGTGTTCAGCATGACTTGCCATAAAAAAATGCATCTTGTTAGAATTATACAGGAGGCAAAATGAAATATGGGACTAGAGAGCAAGAGAATTTTTAGTTCTTGAGAAAGGGATCTGGAAGTCATCCACATAAATTGATAGAAAGTTCAAGCCATGGGAGTAAATGACCTTTAAGAAGAAAAGCATGATAAATGAAAAGTGGAAAAGCCAAAGTATGGAATTCATAAGGCATATTCACATTTTTGGGTTGGGAGGAGGAAAGGAAACTAGTGATGGAGACGGAGAAAGAGGGGTAAAGGGAGGGGAAGGTTTCTAACTTGTCACACACAGTCAAGTTTTAAGCAAGATGGACTTGTAGAACAGTGTTCTAAAGTGTAAAGAGATAGAGGAAGATAAATGTTAAGCAAAGGTTGTTGATGAGACATTCACAAAGTGTTTTTAACAACATATTTGGGTTCAGAGAGTAAGGATCTAGATCCAGGCAGGGGTAGAAAACATTTCTTCCTTTCTGCTTCAATAGGACTGGAGCTTGTTTAAGTAGAGAATTGCTCAGCTGTCACCAGGGGGCACCAGCTAACACTGGGTTCTATGTAGTTCCAAAAACTGCTTAGGGTACTGTCGTATCTGAAGTATAGCAGCAATTGCTATATGTTACACAAGGAAAGTGTATATTTCATTTTATTGCATTGACTCTGCCAGTTTCTGTGTAGAGGACAATTGAATGATACAGTGCCATGAGACACTCGGACTTTCTGGATTGCATTTCTCTGACAGCTATCCTACTCTTCACTTGATAGTTTGGGTTGTCAGAGTATAGAATTCATAATCTTTAAAGCCCTTTATTGATATTCCTCCTCCTCCTTTTGCACATTCTACCAGGTCTTTCTTTTAAAATGGAAAGGTAAAGAGAGTACTGGAATTTGCACTGTAACTCAGCAACATTAAGAGAAGGCTTAATGTGATTATGACTAGATACTTTATTTTGTTAGCATTAAACTTTCTTCACCTTTGAATCGATATTTTTATATACCCCGTTTGGAAAGTTGAAATTTATTAAAGATACATAGTTCTTATGATGGGAAAAAAATACCTCCCTTCCTCTGTTATAAAGGACCAACTCCTGGATTCCTCCCTTAACTATCTCATCTGAGTGACTCAAAATGCAATTTCATACGTCATGCATCTTGAATTTTTTTTTTCAGATGAGATATGTGTGTGTATATGTGTATAAATTTCCACCAAATTATACATGCAAAGATGTTTGTAAAATAACTATCTAGAATAATAGTATAGGTGAACAAAGAACAAAATAAAAGTTGTTTGGATTAGAATTAGCACTTTTTTTGCAGAATTAAAACAATAGAATCAATTACATGATTTAAAAAACATTCACCTCTCTTCTTTTGGCTATTTATTTATTTATTGTGCTTTAGGTGCAAATTTACAGAGCAGAATTTGTTTCACATTCAACAGTTCCTGTACATTTGGTTTCACTCCCCAATTATCATCCCCAACCCTAACCCACTCTCCTTCTCTCCCTTCCCCGTGACCATCTGCATCCCTGTGCCCTTCTTAATTATGCACTCCTGTCTGTCCAGCTTTTCCTGCATGTGAATATTTCCCCTCTGGTGCCCCATGACCAATTGCTCCATGGAATGTATCTCCATAGTGTAGGTGAGTGCATCGCCCTGGGTTGAGTGTTCTGCATGTACGTCTTATTACTATTAGACCAAGAGCCAGCTCTTGGGAGTAAGTTTTATCCCAGATCCTAAGTCTATCCCAGGGCCATAGTCTTGGGGGTCCTACCAGACTCCATCTGACCAGTAATTCTGGTCATTATTTTGTTTTTGACTTTTGTTCCACCTTTTTCCTCCCACTCTGTCCAGGATCTTCAGTTTGGATCCCTTCCAGAGAGGTTGGCATTGGTAGCCAGGCACCATCTAGTTCTTCTGGTATGGAGGTCCATTATATCCTAGGGTTGATTGTTTCCAAATGCCTTTGGGTTTTCTTCACTCTTCTTTGCTTCTGAGGAAAAGAGAACATTAGCTGCATCTTAGATGGTCACTCAAAAGCTTTTAAGACTCCAGTTGCTACTCACCAAAGTAGGTTGTGGGAGCTCTGGTAGCATAGTGCCTAAGACTGCTAACCAGAAG
>NW_006922226.1:73638-76675 GCF_000298275.1 Orycteropus afer afer | reverse complement strand
GACTGCTAACCAGAAGGCTGGCAGTTCAAACCCACCAGCCACTCCTCGGAAGGAAGGTTGGGCAATCTTCTTCTTTAGTGATACTGCCTCGGCAACCCAAGGAGGGGTCGCTATGAGTCGGGTCCAACTAGACGGCATATAACAACAACAAAGTAGGTTGTGGAACAAGAATTTTATGCATTACATTGTGCCAATTGAACCTTGTATCCCCCAATACTATGGTCCTGTTGGGCAGATGCCTTGGTTCCCTCTCCCACAGTGTCTGGCTGTCTATGAGGGATTGCTCCATGTCTGTCTTCTGCTACTTCTGTAATGATTGTGGTTATTTTGTATCACAAGTATCTGTGCAAGATTATCCTCAGCTGAATCTATCATTGGTCTAGGGTACATTCCTGTTCACTGACCCCCATCTGATCTTCTCAGTTGTCTATGTATTTATCTGTAGCTTGGCATCTGGTGTTAGTGGTAATGCAGAATTGTGTGTATACTGGTATTAGCCTCTGTCATCTCTATCTTATGTGCACAATCCGATGTCCTCCCTTTCCCCAGTGTTATCGTGCTGGTCACAGTCTCATTCCATACCATCCCTCCCCTTGCCCAACTCAGTGTGTGGCCCCCATCTAGTCTGAAATTTTCCCCTCCCCTTCCCTCTTATCCCTGGTAACCTACAAAATGAGTTCCCATCCCTAAGCAAACTCTTCCTTAACTTTTTATATTAATGGGCTCATATAATATTTGTCCTTCTGGGATTGACTTATTTCACTCAGCATAATGCCCTCCAGCTTCATCCACATTGTTAGAAGGTTTGTGTATTCTTCATTATTCATTAATGTAGCATAGTATTCCATTGTGTAAATGTACCATAATTTGGTTATCCATTCATCTGTCGTTGGACGTTTATGTTGTTTCCATCTCTTTGCTATAGTGAATTGTGCTGGGATGGACATGGGTGTGCATATGTCTGTTCATGTCTTGTCTCTCACCTCTTTAGGATATATTCCTAGTAATGGAATTGCTGGACCAAATGATATTTCTATTTTCAGTTTTTTTTTTTTTTTTAAGGAAATGCCGTACCATTTGCCACAATGGTTGTACCATTTTACAGTCTCACCAGCAGTGTATGAGAGTTCCAATCTTTCCGCAACCTCACCAGCATTTGTTATTTTCTGTCCTATTGAACTTTACTATTATTGCTGGGGTGAGATGATATCTCATCATTGTTTTGATTTACATCTCTCTAATGGCTAATGATTGTGAGCAATTCTTCATGTGTTTGTTGGCCAGCAGCATATCATCTTTAGTGAAGTGTCTGTTCATGTCCCTTGCCCATTTTTGAATTGGATTGTTTGTCTTTTTTGCATTCAGGTGTTGATGTTTTCTATAAATTTTGAGATACGTCCTTGGTCAGATATATCATAGGTAAATATTTTCTCCCAATCTGTAGGTTCTCTTTTTACCCTTTTGCTGAAGTCTTTCAATGCACATGAGAATTTAAGTTTTAAAAGGTCTCAGTCTTCTAGCTTCTCTTCTACCTCCTGCACATTCTGGGTTATGTTGATAGTCTATTTATGCCATAAATTAGGGCCCCTAGACTTTTTTCTTATTTTATCTTTGATGAACTTCATAGTTTTGGGTTTTACATTTGAGTCTTTGATCCAACTTGAGTTTGTTTTTGTGTGTGAGGTGAGGTATGGGTCTTGTTTCATTTTTGCAAGTTAATATCCAAATTTGCCAGCACCATTTGTTAAAGAGGCTCTCTCTTCCCCATTTAATGGGTTTTGGTCCTTTGTCAAAGATCAGGTGTCCATAGATGGATGGGTCTATTTCTTGGTTTTTGATTCTGTTCCTTTGGTCTATCTGTCTATCATTGTACCAATACCATGATGTTTTGACTACTGTCACTGTATAGTAGGTATTGAGATCAGGGAGAGTGAGACCTCCCACTTTGCTCTTCTTCAGTAGTGCTCGGCTTATCTGAGGTCTCTTTCCTTTCCATATGAAGGTACTAACTTGTTTTTGGCATATCCATAAAAATTGTTGTTGGTGTCTGGATTGGGATTGCATTAAATGTGTAGATTGCTTTGGGTAGTATTGTCATTTTTACAATATTCAGTCTTCCTATCAACAATCAAGGTATGTTCTTCCATTTATGTAGATCCCTTGTAGTTTCTTGTGGTAGTGCTTTATAGTTTTCTTTGTATAGGTCTTTTGTGTCTCTGGTGAGATTTATTCCTAGATATTTTATCTTTTTGGTAGCTATTGTAAATGGTATTGTTTCCCTTATTTCTTTTTCAGAGGCCTCTTTGTTGATGTAGTGGAATCCAGCTGATTTTTGTATGTTGACTTTGTATCCTGCCACTTTGCTTAACCTCTATTAGTTCCAGTAGTTTTTTTCTGAGTCTCTTGGGTTTTCTATGTATGGGATCATGTCATTCACAAACAGAGACAGCTTTACTTCTTCTTTGCCAATTGGATGCCTTTTATTTCTATTTCTTGCCTTATTGCCGTGGCCAGGACTTCAATACAATGTTAAATAGGAATGGTGATAAAGGGCATCCTTGTCTGGTTCCTGTTCATAAGGGGAATGCCTTGAGTCTTTCTCCATTAACAATAATGTTGGCTGTTGGATTTGCATATATGGCCTTTATTATGTTGAGGAGTTTCCCTCTATCTTATTTTGTTGAGAGTTCTGAACAGGAATGAGTGTGGGATTCTATCAAATGCATTTTCTGTGTCTATTGATATGATCATATGGTTCTTTTCTTTTGTTTTGTTTATGTGGTGGGTTACAGTGATTGGTTTTCTGATGTTGAGCCATCTTTGCATACCAGGTATGAATCCCACTTGGTCTGTTGGCTAAGATTTTGTTGAAGATTTTTGCATCTATATTCATGATGGATATTGGTCTGTAGTTTTCCTTTTCAGTGGTGTCTTTCCCTGGTTCTGGTATCAGTGTTATGCTTGCTTAATAAAATGAATTTGGAAATATTCTGTCTTTTTCTATGCTCTGGAATAGCTTGAGTAGTGTAGGTGTCAA
>NW_006922226.1:71316-72638 GCF_000298275.1 Orycteropus afer afer | reverse complement strand
TGGAAGTTCAAACCCACCAGTCAGTCCTCAGAAGGAAGGTTGGACAATCTACTTTCATAGTGATACTGCCTTGGAAACTCAAGAAAGGGTTGCTATGAGTTGGATTCAACTTGATGGCAGTGCATTGTTGGGTTGTTACTATTGTAGAGTTGTTTATTTTCCCTTTCAATCCAGGTAGTATTTGCTTCACATATCTTGGAGCACTTTCATTGGGTGTGTAGGTATTTGTTATCATACTGTCTTCTTGGTCAATTGACCCTTTCAGCATCATATAGTGTACTTCTTTGTCCCTTATGCTGATTTTTACCTTGAAGTCTATTTTATCAGAAATTAATATTGACACTCCTGCTCTTTTTTGGTTACCATTAGCTTTGTATATATATTTTTTCCATGCTTAACTTTTAATTTGTTTTTATCTTTGTGTCTAAGGTGGGTCTCTTGTAGGCAGCATATTGATGGATCTTCTTTTCTTACCTGTCTGCCACTCTCTTTCTGTTGACTGGTGCATTTAGTCCATTCACATTGAGTGTAATTAGTGATAGGCATGAATTGATTGCTGTTATTCAATTGTGTTTTTTGTCATGTTGTTGGAGATTTCCTTGGTCCAAATACTTTTCTGTGCTAAGTTCATTTATCAAGGGTTTCCTCTTATTTCATATTTATTGTTGGTTTTGAGCTTACTAAGCCCGTATGTTTTCCTTCTGTCTGGGTTTGCTTAGGGGGATTGTTCATTTTCTCTGCAGTTACCTTGAACTGAATTCTTGTCTCTTTACTTTTGGAACATTCTGTTGCATAAGAACATTGTTCTGTTTTCCTCTCCATTTGGAAATTTTGTACCTAGAACATTTGTTCCCTCTATTTGCTTTGTTGCTGGTGTCTTATGCAGATTAACACCCTTGTTTCTTTGTGTACAATGTTTTGTGAGCTAATTTTGACCACCTATTTCTGATTTGGTTTTAGTGTTGATATTATGAGTCCTAATATCAATTTGTTGTTCTCTGTTGTGGGTTCTCTATTAGAAGGACTTCCTTAAGCATTTCATTTTTTTTTCTATTGTAATTTGGGTAAAAATTTACAGCGCAAATGCACTTTCCATATAGCAGTTCACATACACTTTGTCCCATGATATTTACCACAATTTAGCACAATGCAACATCTTACCTCCCACTTCCTCCCGATAGATACCTTTTCCCTGTGTCCATCTCTCCATGCACTCCTACCACCTGAGCTGTCTCCCTGTGCCTGAGCAGCCCTTCTTTCTCTCATACTTATTCTCTCCAAGGAGTGTATCTACCTCAGGTAAATGCTCAACTGATATGCCT
>NW_006922226.1:69986-70749 GCF_000298275.1 Orycteropus afer afer | reverse complement strand
CTTGCCCCTTGTCAGCCCCATTATACACCTGGGAATTCAGATCATACACATAAAGTTATTGGACCACTTTCTGCCAACCCTATACATGTTCTTGGATGCACTCTCCACTTCATATATATACCTAATATTTCAGCCTGTCCAACCATCTATCCACCCATATACCCACATTTGCCTTCACTGACCACGCCATACTATATGAGCAAAAGGGTTCATCTTTGTTGTCTGTACTTCCCACGTACCTTTCTATGTCTTTTTCTTCCTCAATGCCACTATATTGATCACTCACATTTGGTACATTGCCCTTTCCTTCACCCAAACAAAACATACCTCTATCTTTCTAACAGTATTCCCTACCTCCCCTCCCACCCCTGGTAACCAACAAAGAAAATGGTCTTCCATAGATAAACGTTTCCTTGATTATTACAATAACGAACCAATATCATATTTGTCCTTTTGTGATTGACTTATTTCACTCAGCATAATGTCCTCTAGGTTCATCCACATTATGTGGTGTTTTGCAGATTCCACATTATTCTTTAGGGTTGCATAGTATTCCATTGTGTGTATGTACAATAGTTTGGATATCCATTCCTCAGTTGATGGACACCTAGGTTGTTTCCATCTTTTCGCTATTGTAAATAGTGCTGTGATGAACATGGGTATGCATATATCTGTTCTTGTCATGGCTCTTACTTCTTTAGGGTATATACCTAGTAATGGAATAGCTGGGTCAAATGGTATTTCTAGTTCCAACTTTTGAAGG
>NW_006922226.1:55013-55527 GCF_000298275.1 Orycteropus afer afer | reverse complement strand
TTCTAATTTTTCATTTATTTTGTCATTTTGTTCTTGTATTTTCCTCCAAAATTCTTCTAAGGCTTTTTCTGTGTTTTCTTTGGTCTCTTGATCCTAAATATAATTCTTTTGAATTCCTTATCAGAGAGTTTCAATGCTGCTTCTTCCTCAGGGATGTGTTCTGAGTCTGTAATCTGTTCCCTTATTTCTACCACTTTATCTTGCTTCTTTGTGTGGACTGTGATGGTCTGTTGTCTCCGAGACATCGTGGTATTGTATTAAGATCTCTGTTAATTGTTTGTGAAGAGCAGCAAAAGGTGATTCAGGTTCTTCTTGGTGGTTTTTTATCTTTGGCCCATTGGTGGAGAAGGAGGTACTGGCTCTTGCTCAGTAAGTGAAGTTGCAGGAGGTGGGTGTACTTTTATCTTATGGGGACTGTTGTTGTCAGCCACTCAGTTAGGCAAAAATTACAATTGTATAACCATCGAAAAAACTAAATGCACATGGACAAAAAATACACCTTGAAATCACACAG
>NW_006922226.1:51296-54278 GCF_000298275.1 Orycteropus afer afer | reverse complement strand
TATTGGCAGAGAAGGTGGGAGCAGAAGAAGGAAAGCTTGGTGTTGCTAGGGTCAGTTTCTAGGGCTTTGAGCAGGCTATTATTGATGATGTATTCATTTGCAAGACTACGGCTCAACCTCAGGAAAGATTCTTATTGTTAGAGCTTCACAAATTTCTGCCATTTTCAGGCACACTCAAAGACCCTGCCTCCATGGCCCCACAGAGCCAAAGCACAGCTCCAAGGCAAAATTCGCGGGACTGCACTCAGCTGCTGTTTCTTTGCTCTCTGTGCCCTGTCTGCCTGTGGTGCTGCCAGACCGCTAATGGCCGGCTCTGGTGTTTTTCTGTGATACCGCCCACTGCGGCACCAGAGAAGCACACAATTTCAGCTGTGGTGGAGTCGGGGGAGTACCTGCTAGTGACCTGCGGTCCTGATATCTGTGGCAAAGAAAAGCATGGTGTCTCCTAGTCTGACCCAAGCCTGCTCTGTGATCTGCTGGGAGGGGAGGGAGCTAGCCTTTCTGGCGCAACTGTGAGCTCTCTGCCTGAGTCTCACCAGTGGTGCCCATGCCTGCCTGCACCCAGACAACCCAGACGATTCAAATTACTGACAAAATCTGCTGATGGAGGCAGGTCTCTGCCACTGCCTGCTGGAATAATGTACTGGTCACTGGTATGCTGCTGGTATGCCTTCTTGGCTTGGGGATCTCAGGCGGCCGCCCTCACCCGGCAGACAGTGACTGCCCCAGGAAAGTTTGCAATGGTCTCTCTTGGGTGCCTGTCCATCCTCCACCAGTAGCTTTTTCCTAAATAATCTCCCTGTGCCTTTCTTCTAATTCTGCTCTTCTGTGTTTGGTGCACTCTGATTCAGTGAGCTGTTCAGATCATCAAAGTTCCTGATTCAAACTGTTGGACCTAGTTTTCAAAGTCCTTAGATGCCAGAGAGAAAAGAAGCATGCTGCTCACTGGCAAGACTCCATTTTGAATCCACCCCTTAAGCATTTGTTTTAGGGTTGGTCTGTTTTTCACAAAATCCCTTTATTTCTGTCTGTCTTAGAATGTCTTGATTTCACCCTCATATTTGAAGGACAATTTGGATGGATATAGAATTCTTGGTTGGAAGTTCTTTTCCTTCAATATATGCTGTCCCGTTGCCGTCTTTCCTGCATTGTTTCTGCTTGGCCATTGTAGGTGGCATTTCATTTTTCCTGGGCTGCTCACAAGATTCTTTCTTTGTCTTTGGTTTAGAGAGTTTGATTACCATATGTCTTGGTGACTTTCTCTTGGGATGCATGGGGTTCATTGAGCTTCTTGAACAAATATCTTTTCTTCCTTCATGATAAGGGAAAATTTTCTGTTAGGAAATCTTCAACAATATTCTCAGGTTTTCTTGTTCTCATTTTCCAATGAGGTATATGTTGTTTCTTTTCATGTCATCCCATATAACCCTTAGGTTCTCTTCATTTCTCTCACATCTTTATTCTGACTTTTCTTTATACAAGCTGGTGCCAAGGGATTTAGCTTCTAGTTGAGAAATGTGTTCTTCAGCCAGTTCTAGCTTATTCTTCTATGCTTTCACCGTTTTGTGTAATTCTGTAATTTTAATGTTCATCTTCTAGATTTCTAACTGTTATTTTGTATGAGTTCTGATTGTCTATTAATCTTGTTATTTTGTTCTTAAGTGGTTTTCTTGAATTCTTCCTGGGTACTGTCTCTGTTCTCCTTGGTTCCATTTGTGGCTTCCTTGAGCTGTTGCAGAGTTCTGTAAATATATTTTCTAAATTTCTTCTTAGGTAATTCTACTGCTTCTTCTTCCTCCATGTTTAATGAGATTTTTGTCTGGGGTTTTATTTCTATTGTCTTGTCCTGTTTTTCTGTTTGCGTTGAAGTTGCCTATAGTTTCTTCAACATTTTGAAGTTGTTATCTTTAACTGTTTGATTTGTTTCCCCTTGATTTTATCTTTAAATATTTTTGCATGGAAGGAGCTGGTGTATTTTATTTTTTTGGTTATTAAATAAGATGTGCTGGGTTAGTCTGCAGTTTTCTTTGTGTTGATGGAATCACTGTTGGGAATGTGGATACAGGTCTCTGTTCATCATGAAGAAGATTTAGAGTTCAGACGAGCAGGTGTTCTGTGGCTTAATGTGGTTCTTCTATTGGGTGAGGCAGGGAGAAGGAGAAAAAGGAGGAAGAAAAGAAAAGGAGAAAAAAAAAAAAGGTGCCAGTAGCAAGTCCACACTTTCCACATTTCTGTATTTACTATTGGTTCTGGGGTTTTGTTTTGAGTCTGCTTGGGACAGCTACCAATGATGACCTTTTTTTGTTACTCCCAGACCCGCAGTTCAAAATGGGCAAAGACTCCAATGGTTAGGAGGCCGCTACTTTCTACATGGGTTTCATAGCTGCAATAACCCCATACTCCAGACTGATTTGACAGCTAAAAAGCTGATGTGGAACTGCTGAATCCCAGCCTTGCACTGTGAAGTCATCCCAGGGCCCACCTACCTGTGGCACGTTTCCTCCCCTCCCCCTTTCTGCTCTCAACTCAGCAGCAACCCGAACCACAGGGGTTTCTGCTCTGTTTCTCAGAAATGTTGTCCAATTACTCAGCTCAGTTCCCAAGGTTACTGCCAGAAGCTGCTGTTGTGGGTAGTGCAGGTTCCCAAAGTTGCTGTTGGTTCCCTGGTGTTGCTTTTTTTCTTCTTTCTTCTTCTGGTATTGTTAAAAGAGTTTTCCACTTCTCTGTCTCACTGTCTCACCCACCACCAGGCAGGTTTGTTTATTTTTCTTTTTCTTGGCTCTTTACCCTGCTTTTTTTTTTTCTCCTTCTCCACTAAATCTAGCCTTCTTTAACTTAATGATCTGTTGACAGCTCCAGATTCTCTGCTTCAAACTGCTGCACCTACTTTTTCAGGCATTAAGATGCTGTTGTCATTGTTATGTACCATCGAGTCGGACTCGACTCATAGTGACCCCTCCTTGGCTTTCTGAGGCAGTATCA
>NW_006922226.1:47263-51031 GCF_000298275.1 Orycteropus afer afer | reverse complement strand
ATAATCACATCATATGCATGTGAAAACTGGACAATGAATAATGAAGATGAAAGAAGAATCAATGCATTTGAATGAAGGTGTTGGCAAAGATACTGAATATACACCATGGACTACCAGTTGAATGAATAAATCTGTCTTGGAAGAAGCACAGCCAGAATGTTCCTTAAAAGTAAGAATGGTAAGACTTCTCTTACTTTGGTCATGTTGTCAGGAAGGACCACTCCCTGGAGAAGGACATAGTGCTTGGAAAAGTAGAAGGTCAGAGACATAGAGGACACCCTTTAAAGAGATGGATTGACACAATGGTACAACATTGGCCTCAAACATGGCAACAGTTGTGAGGATGATTCAGGACTAAGTAGTGTTTTGTTCTGTTGTACATAAATTCACTACGAGTTGGAACTAACTTGATGGCACTTGACAACAACATGGTTCCAGCAGACAAGATAGAGATTGGGATGTTGGTTTTTCTGTACTTCTTTACAAGGGGACATTTACAAAGAAGACTTTGGAGGGACATTTTCTGTCACCTTATTCTTACTAGATATTTTGAGCTCACCGAGGATCGTTGTTTTTAACCAACATGCCCTGAGAAACAAATCACACTCTGATGCACAATGCTAGTAAGGCCAAGGAAAAGAATCCTCATATAATGCTGGCACTCTGGGTTTTCAAATGACTTTTTCATGTGGCTCTAAATTCATGCCATGAAAATGAAAAATAAAAACAGCAATGAAATTGCAATACATGAAATTGCGTGAAAACTGCTGTTTATATTTTAGAGTTAATCTGACCTATAGTCAGGTAGATGAAAGGCAACTCTTCGTCACTGAAATACCCTAAAGACAAGAAAACAAAAAAAAAATGTATATTTTTGCTAAATTTTAAACACAGGTACAAAAATATATGGATTAAAAAAATGTGGTGTTTCATTATCTGTGAAGTATTGCACAGAATACTTCTTTCTTTATAGTCATATGGGTGGCCATTTATAAGGTGCAAATGCAGTGCCCATTAGTATCTTGTTTAAATCCTTTATGATTTTCCTTTCTATTTGCATCCAGTTTTATAGTTTTAAACCCACCATATATATTGGTGACTTGAATTTGAAATGCAATAGAATGACTTAAAATTTTATTGGAATGATATTTTATTAAAAGCATGTGTTAGAACTTTGGTATTCTTCATATTGACCTCTAAAACCTAGGTAACATTTAGCAAGGGAAATATGGGGGGAAATGGCTCATTCAAACTATTTACAAGATGTAAAAAGATGGTCACAAAATACACTGATATAAAATGCAGAAATGTCTTTGCATTTTGTATTAATGTCATCTCCTCCTACTTTCCAGTTTGTCTTTATTGCTCTCAAGAGACTCATCTTTAAGTAAGGCTACACTGTGTCTGCAAAGTAATCTATAGCAGGCTGACAGCCTATTGAGAAAATCCTGCATAGTGAATATTTATGGCACCTTTGATTATTTAAAAATGTATTGACTTTTACCTTTTATTATGATCCAGAAAATTCAGGCTAGGTATGTGCACATAGATGGTATGGACATATACACATCTTCATTTATCATGACACTTAGTGATAGAAATGGAAAGCTCCATTTTTATTAACAACAGTATAGAAGATTATTTCTTGAACCTCACCAGGAGTGTTTCTGTGTGATGGAAATTATCATCCAAATGACTAAAACACCCACAGAAATTATACAAGTTATTGATTATGCATTTGACAAGTTAATTACAAAGATAAGGATGATAGCAGTAACTCTTGATTTGTCGATTTAAGATACAAGCATTAAACAAATAGAGCATATAATTTTTAAAAATTTAAATAAGCAATTAATGTTCACTAATGGAAATCAAATAGGTGGGAAGTTAAGTGATGCCTCATACAAACTTACATCTGTAGACTAGTTTTTGAATATTCTTTCTGATGCTCAGTGTTCAAAAACCTGCTCAAATAACATCAGACAAAAACAGAACCTTAAAGTTAAAAGGCATAGTATGCATGCAGAACATTTGGTTAACAAAGAAAATTATGAGTGCAAAATACATGAACATAAGGATTCAAATGGTCCTTTAAAAACTAGCCTAGCACACGTAGTCATATATGACCATAAGGAATATTTGAGTTGCTTATGTTTTTTAAAAAAATATCAGAATATAACATTTGAAAGTGTTCTTTTTTTTTTTTTCCAGATGAGACTGTTCTCAAAAGTCTGAATTTCAGCAGATCAAATTCACATCAAAAGAAATAAAGGTATTTAAAGAAGCAGGTCTCTGGTCCCTCTAGCTGCATAATCCTGTGACAAAGAGTGCAGCAATTCCGGCAGCATCCAGACAGCTGCAAAGAGCCTCTATCTGCCTAATGGTCTGTCAGCTCCCAGTGCTGCAAAGCTCTCATGCACTTTGGCACACAGCTTTAGCAATGTCCATCCAGGATGGCTTCATGGCCACCAAGCACAGAGACTGCTCTCTTTGGGCAAAGGGAGAGCGAATCTAAAACTGCAGAGAAGAGTCTGTGCCCTATTTAAAAAGAAGAATTTTAAACCAATTCTGTTGTTGACTAATTTTAAAACTTATCACATGATTGTCTTTGAGGCAGAAACTATTTCAGCATTCTTGTAAGGAGGCTGAATATTATTCAGTGCTTTTCTCTTTATGGCTGTAAGTGCACTGAGGCATAATTCTCCATGGTTTGACACAGATGTGTATTTTGTATTGATAATGGTCAATCTTTGCAAAAATGGAGGATGTTGTCTGAAATACTGATGAACCACCTTAATTGAGTCCCTGGCAGATTGTCACATAGGTTGAGGAGTGTAGATGGAGGCAAAAAAGAAGTAAAAATAGGACTCTAAAAACTGAAAGAAAAATCTGCATTAAAAAAAGAAACTTTATGTATTTGGCTAATGTTACATCAGGAACACCTTAATGCTCAAGGTATTTTCTTGAAATAGATATAATTTCCATATAGGTTTTATGAGTAGATTTTTTGTTTAATTGTCTTTTATCCACAGCACCCATGAAATAAAAATGAGTGTGCCAATTCTAACAAAAATCTATGCCCTTCCAAAAATATATGTCCTTACTAAACACTAGACGATATAAGGTGTACGTCAGCCTTACCATAACCAAACAGAGCATGAGTGAGTTATTCTAATAATTTAGACCTCTGATGTGCTCTCAGCTGGATTATCTAGAAATTCACTTCTTCTTTCTCCAAACTCTTGGCAGAAAAAAAAAAAAAACTTACAATAAAGATTATATCAGTAATTATATATTGTTACTATAGGTTAATGATAAAACATTTTTAATGGTATATATATATCATGCGTGCTATAAAGAATCATGACTTGCAGCTGACCCCTAAGGGTATGGAGATCTCTCCACTTTCAGAAAAGGAGAGTTTCAAATAAAAATAGTATATCCTGCATTAAATTTGGACCCTCTTACGATTACAGCTAAGACGATTCATTCCCTTCCCTTTTCCTGGTTGTAATCTGACTTACTAGACTGGATACTAAATAGGTCCTTGGGTACTTTACACTCATGCCTCATTGCAGGTGCCAGTTTAGAGGATGAGTGCTTTGAATCTGGGAACCACATTCTACCCCCCTCCACCTTTTTGTGTATTCACAGAACTTATATATTGTTCTTGTTGTCGTGTGCCATCGAGTCGGACTCAACTCATAGCAAACCTTCCCTAGATTTCCAAGGCAGTATCACTACAGAAGTAGATTGTTCAACCTTCCA
>NW_006922226.1:39946-42434 GCF_000298275.1 Orycteropus afer afer | reverse complement strand
AGTCCGCCATCTTGCCCCGCCTCCTTATAACTAAATTTTAAAGGAAAAAAAAAAACACCTTTACCTCTCTCTCTCTCTCTCGCTCTCTCTTTTTCCTTTAAGTGTAACTTTAGGCCTGGTCTATTATTTTGTTTTAGGTTGCAAAAGAAATGAACAAATCTGATATTTCTGTTGATTTAGAAAAGTGACAAAAAGACAAAAAAGAAAAATGATCATGTTGTTAAGATAAGCAAACTTATTTGAACTATATTAAATAACGGTTCAAGGCTTGGACGAAGGTTCGTGGCAGGTCTTATTTTATTTGAACAAGTTTACTGGTTTTAATCACATCCCTACAATACTCAGTGCATACTAATAAAATATATTTAATGATTTTTCTGAAGGCTGCATAGACAGACAGTACTATATATCTTTCTAGAGCTTCAGAAAATGTTTTGATTTAAATATGTCTCTTTGCAACCAACTTGAATTTCTTTCAGGAAGATGCTAAATTTTGTCCTAACTTTTATCTTCCAATAAATTTTAAAATTTTCTTAAGTTTTATCACCTGATTAAGATCTACCAATTGGATGCTCACTGTCATTATAATTCAATATTAAATCCTTATTGTAGTTTACAGAATTCTACAGTCTGGAACACTTACACGTCTCCTTAGCCTCATGTTGGGCAACTCTTGCATTCCTTCACTTGTTTCCCCCATTTGAAATTTTCATTACTTCACATGAATTTGATTTGTGTGTCCTAAGTTCTAAACCCTTTGCAAAAATTGATTCTTTTTATCCCCATATGAAGAACTATCATTAATGGTGAAATTGCCTAAGGTTACACAGATAATTGGTGAAAGAGTCAAATATCAAAACTGAGCAATCAGGCGGCAAAACTGTGTGCTCAACTGAAAAACTATTGAAGAAAAATTGTTTTTGTTGAAGGAAATTACAAACCCAAGGTCTTCTTGGCTTCCAGCAACTCAGGCATTGCACATTATTCTATTCAATCACACAGTTGGCCTAAACTTTCATCTTCATACAGAATATATTTCCTTGTTTGAAAAGAAAGTATAGCATTACCAAAGGAGTCTGCTTTGTCAGGTTTATGGTACTAGTTCCTATTCCCAGCAGGAACACATTCATTCACTTTATTGGAGCCATGCAGACCTGTTTTCTGCTCCTCGAACTAGCTAAGGTTTTTTCTGCCTCAGTGTATTTATACATGGTACTGTCACATCTCAGTTCAAATGTTACCTGATCACCTTTCTGTAAGTTGTGTACCTACAATCTCTATCAAACTGCCATATTTTAATATATATATTAAATATATATATATATATATGCTGTTTGCCTTCTCCTTCTAGATATAAAGGAGCTCTGGAGGTGTAGTGCCTAAGGCATTTGTCTGCTAACCAGAAGGCTGGCGTTTCAAACCTACCAGCCACTCCTCACAAGGAAGGTTGAGCAATCTACTTCCGTAGTGATACCACCTCAGAAACCAAAGGAGGGGTCGCTGTTGGTCAGATCTGACTCGATGGCAGTGAGTTTCATTTTTTTTTTTTTTTTCTAGATATAAGTACACTGAAACAGGAACCTTGTCTTTCTTATTCACACTGTATCCTTTGCACCAAGAACACTGTCTCACACATAGTGGACACTCAACTAATGTTTGTTGATGAATGCATGGTTGTGTAAGTTTGCTTGTTTCTTTGGATCAGTGTTTTGACACACCCCTAAATTTCATCTTTCTTAATCCTCAAAATTATAAGCCTTCATGGTTGTGTTTTTGCTTTCAATTTCATGGAAATTAGTCATGAGAAGTCAGCTCTGGGGAGCCTATATGTCTATAAAGTTCCTTTATAATGCTGTAATTATATAGTAAAGCAGGTTTTAAGATAAATTGTTCATTGTTCTATAATCAAGGTGTCTTTATGAGGATAAGCATACCAATTCAGGTGGTCTTCTGGCTTATTCCCTACAAAAATGGCATTTTCAGCATTACATTTGCTTCTTATTTGATTGTCTTAGCAGCATTAATTCAACAAGCATTTATATGTAAACACATTCTTACCTCTGTGGATTCAATGATGAATATGAAATAGTTTTTACCCTTGAAGAACTCACAGTCTGGTGTAACTAAGTTTCTTGCAAAATAACATTGTAACACTGTAGTACAACATAAGTCATCTAGTACTTTCTTAGCTACAATTATCTTCAGTATTAGCATGAAAACTAGTACCAGAGCAAGACTGCCTGGTATTGAAAGTATACCTCTGTTCCCTGCTAGGTATGACTTTGGGTAAGTTGCTTAACTTCCATATTTTCCTCATCTGTAAAATTGGGGATAATAGTAGCTAACTCACAGGACTTTTATCACACAATTATTTTTTAATTTTATTTTGATTTGGGTGAAGATTTATAGAGTAAATTCATTTTTCATACAGCAGTTCACATATACTTTGTCTCATGTCATTGACCAAAATTTACAATGCAACAGATCC
>NW_006922226.1:36892-39631 GCF_000298275.1 Orycteropus afer afer | reverse complement strand
CTTCTTTTTTTTTTTGCCTCCAAATGATTTTGAGTTTTGTTCCACATTGTTCTCCCTCTCTATGAAGGATCTCCTACATCCCTTCCAAGTGGATGACAGTTATCACATAATTTAATGAAATAATCAATGCAAGTACTTAGCACAATGCCTGGCATATAGCATGATCTCTATAAGTGATCACTACTACTATTGTTGTTGCTATTGCTATTATTATTCTGTCACACAGGCAGTCTGATTTATTTCAATGGGGAAAAGGCTCAGGGGTCAGATTAAAAGACTTCAGTAAGTTATATAAACTTATAATACATCATGGTAGCATTCCTAAATTATCTCTGAGAAAGAGCAGAATTTAGTTCTACCAAGACAAACACATTGAAAACAAAAATAAGAAAAAAAATCCAGAAAGCTAATAAATATAACATGAATCCCATTCTGTCTTTCTTTTTCTCTTAGAAATTTACTTTATTCAGCATGAAAAACAAATACGCAAATAATGATTATAAAGACAAATCAACATAAAGTGGTGTGCAATTTTTGGAAAACAAAATAAGTTCCTTTCAGACCTTAAATTTCAAGAGACACAGAGGATATTTGCTTGGTGGCTTCAATGCCCAAGGAAAATAAATGGCTAAGACTTTGGTTGTTGTTATTGTTAGGTGCCATAGAGTTGATTCCAACTCAAAGTGACCCTAAATAGAACAGAATGACACACTGACCTGTCCTGCGCCATGCTTACAATTGTTGTTATGCTTCAGCCTATTGTTGCAGCCACTGTGTCAATCCATCTTGTTAAGGATCTTCCTCTTTTTCACCTACCATCTACTTTATCAAGCATGATATCCTTCTCCAGGGACTGGTCACTCCTGACAACGTGACCAAAGTATGAGAGGTGAATTCTCACTATCCTCATTCTGAGGAGCATTCTAACTGTAGTTCAACCAATACAGATTTGTTATTTCTTCTGACAGTCTGATATATTCAATATTCTTCACCAACACCATAATTCAAATGCATCAATTCTTCTTTGGTCTTCTTTATTAACTGTTCAGCTTCTGCCTGCATAAGAGGTTATTGAAACCTTAATCCTCAGAGTGACATATTTTATCTCGAACACTATAAAGAGGTCTTTTAAAGCAGATTAGTTCAATACAGTAAGTGGTTTGATTTCTTGACTGCTCCTTCCATTGGTGTCTATGGTGTTTCTAAGTCAGATGAAATCCTTGACAACTTTAATCTTTTCTCCATTTTTCATGATGGTGCTTATTGGTCCAGTTGTGAGAATTTTTTTTCATGTTAAGTTGTAATTCATAATGAAGGCTGTACTCTTTGATATTCATAAGCAAATACTTCAAGTCATTTTCACTTTCAGCAAGCATGGTTGGGTCATCTGTGTATTGTAGGTTGTTACTGAGCTTCAATCCTGATGCCATGTTGTTCTTCATATAGTCCAACTTCTCAGATTATTTGCTCAGCATTGAATAAGTATGGTGAAAAGATACAACCCTGATGCACACTTTTCCTAATATTGAACCATGCAGTATCCCCCTTTTCTCTTCAAACCACTGCTTCTTGTTCTATGTACAGGTTCCTCATGAGCAAAATTAAGTGTTCTAGAATCCTCATTCTTTGCAATGTTACCCATAACTTATTATGATGCACACTGTTTAATGCTTTTACCCAGTCAATAAAACACAGGCAAGCATCTTTCTGGTATTCTCTGCTTTCAGTGAAGATCCATTTGACATCACCAATAATATCCCTCATTTCATGTCCTCTTCTGAATTTGGCTTGAATTTCTGGAAGTTCCCTGTCTGTGTTCTGCTGCAATCATCACACACAGATAAAATTTTACTAAAAATATTTCAAAAAATAATTTTAAAAAAGTTTGCTAGGTCTGAGTAAAAAATGGTATGTTATTTATTACATCCCCCTCCTTTCTAACAAAGAGGATATGCACGTGCTATGGAGGGTAAGAATAACTATTGAATTAATGAATTTAATAAATGAATGTTAATTACTGAGATTTTATTTGTTTATTGAAAAAATCTAATCTGGGTAGTAAAAGTCAACTATGACCACAACTGTAGTCAATTTATGAAGATGAGGGGTCTGGATTGACACAGTGGCAGTGCTGATGGGCTCAAGTATAGCAGAGATTATGGAGCTGGTATAGGACTGGGTGGTGTTTTGTTCTGCTCTGTAGAGGGTCTCTATGAATTGGAGTCGACTCAATGGCACTTAACAACAACAACAGCAAATGTAGGCAAAGAAATCAAATTCAGACATTTTGCTTAGCCATAGAAGAAGAGAGAGAGAAAGTAGCTTTTAGGACAGGGAGAGCCAAATGCCAATAATCTGAAGAGTAATTGGTGTGAGAAAAAGGTCATGAGGAGGATATAGAGATTAAATCTGTGGAAGAAAACTATGGTGACTGTCATATACACAAAAAGAAGATGTTAGCAAAACTTCAGAGGAATGAATGGAGTAAAATGACACAGGTTCTCCACACAATGAAGGTAAAAATGATCAAGCAATATATAATGTCCTCTTCAAGTTTTTGATTACTGATTCAATCTCTTCACATTACAACTGATCCTACATAAATAAAAAGGATCATAAGAGAATATTGTGATCCTTTTTTTTTTTTATTTTGGTGAAGATTTACAGAGCAAATTCACTTTCCATACAGCAGTTCACATATACTTTGTTGCATGTCATTGACCACAGTTTACCACAATG
>NW_006922226.1:5614-9619 GCF_000298275.1 Orycteropus afer afer | reverse complement strand
ATACACCAATGTTCATTGCAGCATTGGTCACAATAGCCAAAAAATGGGAGCAGCCTAAATGTCCATCAACAGATGAATGGATAAACAAAATCTGGTACATATATGCAATGGAATATTATTCTGCTATATATGGAAATAAAGTTCTGTTACATGCTACAACATACATGAACCTTTAAAACATTATGCTGAGTGAAATAAATTAGTCACAAAGGGATATGTAATTCCATTTACATGAAATATCTGGAATAGACAAATGTATAGACCAAAGTTCAGTAGTGGTTATGAAGGGTAGGAGGGAGAGTGAAAGAAGGACTCATGGTTTAGGGGACAATGAATTTCTGCTAAGGGTGATGGGAAAATTTGGAAATGGATAATAGTATTAATTGCAAAACATGATTGATGTAATCAATATCACTGAATTGTATATGTGAAAAACATTGAAATGGTAACTGTTTTTCTTATATGTGTACTTGCCACACATACACACACACAGTAATATAGAGGACAGATTTTTAGTCCAATCATATCTTTGTCAATTTTTTCATGGTGGGTGGTGACCCTGCATATTTGACCCTGGAACTCAGAGGAATAGCAGACTCCCCCACTGGCTTGCCATGGTAGACGAGCTGGTAAAATACAGCAAACATGTCAAACAGGCTGTGCATGTCACAATTGAACTTGTAGGCATTTATAGGGTACTTCTCATAGGCAGGGAGAATATTTTTGGATCTGTTGCACTACCTCAGCCTTACTAGAATCACTTTACTTTGCCTATTAGCAAATGTGGCAGCTGTTTGAAGTTTTTGAGCTTGAAGAAGAGGTTCAGGGCTGTATGCAGCACCAGGATCATGTGTACAAGCTGCAGATTTATGTGGGTGCCAAAGGCTGCTGTTACACAGATATGCTTCTGTTATTTTATAATTACCTTGGGCATCTCTTTCTCTTTTGTCTCCATATACAAACCTACAATGTACTCATGGCAAACAGTGATGAACTGCTGGGCCTCTGCAGTCTCCTATTCATTGTCCACAACAAGAAGTTGCGCACTGAGTAAAATGGAGAATTTTTCCACAGACTCCTCAAACTTGCCAACTGTGGTGAGCTAGTAGCACAGTTGTAACAGTTAGATGAGGTCATGATAGTTCAGGCCCACAGCTGGTCCACCATTCTTCAACCCTGCATCCTTCTGATTGCTATTAGGTTAATCACACATGGAGAGCAGACAGGGAAGTGTCTGATAAAAGGATTGGGCCCACGCATATGTCTGTATGAGAAGTTGATTGTAAGGGCCAAATTGAGTTACCTCAGCTAATTATGAAGGATCCACATGGCTGTTTCAAAAGAACCTTCCAGTAAGTCATCAATTGGAAGCTGAGAGTTCACTGTACCTTGTTTTAGTTAGGGTGATTTCCTTGAGGAGGGAGGCACAATGAAACTATCTTGTTTCATCCCACATGTCCCAGAGAGTACATCCAGCTTAGGAGGAAAATCCAGATCTTTTGCATCCCAGTCATCTCTTTCTTCCTGTTCTTTGACTAGAACATAATCCCCCAAATCTTCCATAGCTTTCACAAACTAATAGTCATTGTCCAGCTGCAGCTCAGCATCCTCTACTCAGCCCTCAGTACCAATAGGGTCAATGTCATTGTCAACATGCAGCATTCTTTCCTTCCCCTTAATGGCAGTGGAACCCACAAAGGATTCTTTGGACACAGTAAATAAGTCCCAGTATATGCTTTACCAGTGCATACATACTTCCAAACAGATTAACTTCAGTCTGTTCAAGGCTGCCTGGTACAAGCAGGTCATTTGAGTGGTAGAACTGAGCACAAATTTATGGGTTTTTTGCAGACCAGCCCAGTGGTCATGACCAGTTAACACACATACTCAAGTCCTAGAATGCCAGTTCAACACCTAGATGGTCTGGTCATTTGAGGTACTCAGAATCCAATGATACTCATGAAGAAAAATACAGTGCAGGCATAATCTAAATGTCCAAGAAATATGAAGAAACAGTGTCAAAGTTTATAATTCTTCCAAATATTAATGTTATAGTCATAGCCTCCAGAAACAAGCAGCAGCTGTTACTTATGGAAGGTGATGGCTTGTACTGGATGATTGTGTTCATCACACTTGTTCCAGAACTGTATGACCCAATTGCATAAACTGGACAGGATCCAGGGACTTTTGGGGTGAAAATGGATCTATTTGACTATGCAAAGGTATTCAACTGTGTGGATCATTACAAATTATGGGTAACATTGTGAAGAATGGGAATTGCAGAACTTAACTGTGCTCATAGAAAACCTGTACAAAGACAAAGAGGCAGTCATTGGAATAGAACAAAGGTATACTGCATGTTTTAAAATGAAAAAAGGTGTGCATCAAGGTTGTATCCTTTCACTGTACTCATTTAATCTGTATGCTGAGCAGATAATCCAAGAAGCTGGACTATATGAAGAAGAATGTGGCATCAGGATTGGGAGAAGGCACATTAACAACCTGTGATATGCAGATGACATGACCTTGCTTGCTGAAAGTGAAGATGACTTGGAGCACTTACTGATGAAGATCACGGACTGCAGTCTTCAGTATGGATTATACCTCAACATAAAGAAAACAAGAATCCTCACAACTGGACCAATAACCAACCTCATGATAAGTGGAGAAAAGATAGAAGTTGTCAGGGATTTCATTTTACTTGCATCCACAATCAATCAACATCCATGGAAGCAGCAGTCAAGAAATCAAATCATGTATTGCATTGAGCAAATCTGCTGAAAAAGACATTTTTAAAGTGTTCAAAAGCAAAGATATCACTTTGAGGACAAAGGTGTGCCTTACCTAAGCTCTAGTATTTGCAATCACCTCATGTGCATGTGAAAGCTGGACGATGAATAAAGAAGACCAAGCAGAAATTGATGCATTTGAATTATGGTGTTCATGAAGAATATTGAATATACCATGGACTGCCAGAAGAGTGCACAAATTTATCTTGGAAGAAGTATAGCCAGAATACCTCTTAGAAGTGAGGATGGTGAGACTTTGTCTCACATACTTGGGACGTGTTATCAGGGGGGACCAGTCTCTGCAGTTCACATAAAGTAGAGAACAGTGAAAGAGAGGAAGACTCTCAATGAGATGAATTGACACAATGGCTCCAACAATGGACTCAAACATAATAATGGTTATAAGGATGGCACAGGACCAGGCAGCACTTTGTTCTGTTGTACATAAGGTTGCTATGAGTTGGAACTGACTCAATAGCAACTAACAATATTGGAAGAAACAGGCAAAGGAGTTTGAAAAGTTCATCTTTGCAAAATAGAAAATGGGATCAAGAGGGATGAGACAATGCACCACTTAGTTATAAGCATTCTAGGACTATTTGAATTTTTTCATACCAGGTAACATTTTTACTTCAATAAAAATCTTATAAAAAGATTTTGAGACTGTATGTTCAGTAGGTCTCCAAATCCATGTAATGAATGTACAGAGATATAGATTGTGACATTGATGGGAATCTGTACACTTACTTCCAATTCTGAACTCCTCTCTGCCTCCATCGAAGTCCTGCATGTATTGGACTTCCTCAGGCTTGGGTAAATTTTTCAGTATCTTCAGTTTATATCCATAATCTTTATCTTCAGCCCTGACCTGTCTTCTAGACATTTGGAAGGCACTGGAACTCATAGGCAACTAAAGCTGAATGGATTTAAACCAGAATACATCCTCCTCCTGCTCCTTTATGTTTGACAAGTGGAAAAAGGGAAAGAAATGTTAATGCTCTCTCTTTCATTCCCTGCTCCAGATTGTGCTCTTTTCCCTATATTTCATACTGCCTTCAGGGCCAAACAGTTCATATGGAATGGAAATAGGGGTGAAGTTGTAGGAATAGTGCATCAGAGAGCCAATTTTATATTTTTTTATTTTTTATTTTTAATTGTTATTTGGGTGAAGATTTGCAGAGCAAATTCACTATCCATAAAGCAGTTCACATATACT
>NW_006922226.1:2756-4358 GCF_000298275.1 Orycteropus afer afer | reverse complement strand
CGATACTGCCTCGGAAACCCAAGGAGGGGTCGCTATGAGTCGGGGCCAACTCGACGGCACATAACAACAACAGCAAGTACTTTGAGTATTCGTAGCCAACACCGCAACTCAAAAGCACCACATTTTCTTCTGTCTTCCTTATTCACAGTCTAGCTTTCACATGCTTAAGAGGCAACTGAAAACACCATGGCTTGTGTAAAGCTCACTTTACTCTTCAAAGTGATATCTTTGCTCTTCAGCACTTTGAAATGGTCTTTTGCAGCAGATGTGTGCAGTGTAATTCTATGTCTGTTTCTTCTTTTTTTTTCTATGTCTGTTTCTTGACTGCTGCTTCCATTGGTGTTGATTGTGGATCCAAGTGAAAAGAAGTCATTGACAACTTCAATCTTGTCTCCATTATTGTGATACTGCTTATTGGCTCAGTTGTGAGGATCTTCATTTTCTTTATGTTGAGGTGTAATCCATACTGCAGACTGTAGTCCTTAATCTTCATCAGTAAGTGCTTCACGTCATCTTCACTTTCAGCAAGCAAAGTTTTGTCATGGGCATATAGCAGGTTATTAATGAGTCTTCCTCCAATTCTGATGCCTTGTTCTTCAGACAGTCCAGCTTCTCAGATTATTTGTTTACCATAAATGTGGTGAAAGGATACAGGAAGAGTTTGCATCAAGGTTGCATCCTTTCACCATAAAATATTAATGGTGCTGAAATCTATTCTGAAGATCATCACAGAGTAATTTAAAGATTTAGGCTGGGTTGAGGATGGAGTAAGGGCAGTGAAACAGATTTACATCTTTGGAAGATTATTTTGGTGAGCAAAAAACCAAAACCAAACTCACTGCCACTGAGTCAATTCTGACTCATAGAGACCCCCACTGGGTTTCCAAAGTGGTAAATCTTTACTAATGTAAGTTACCTCCTCTTCCTTACATGCAGAAGCTTGTGGGCTTGAACACCAACCTTCTGACTAGCAGTTAAATGCCTTAGGCACTATGTCACCAGAGCTCCTTATTTTGGTACAGCAATGTGGAAAGTGGCAGGGCAAGACAAGACTTAGGATATGCAATTAGGGAGGCTATTGCAAAGTGGAAGGGAGGATGTAGAAGGCCTGATGTGGAGCAAAAATGTATGGGATGCAGAAGAAGTGGAGTGAGGGTCTCAGGAAAAGGGTTTGAATCTGACTCAATAGTTTTGGAAATTGTTAGGGCTGAAGATAGTTATGTTTCCCATACTTTAGTTACTCTTGGTATTACTTTTGTGCAGATTGCCAATATATATTAATTTCTCATTTTACTATTAAGAATTGAAAGTTTTTCTTCTAATTTTGAATTATCAAATTATATATTGTATTAACAATATACCATATTTGATATAAGAGCCCTGGTGGTGCAACAGTTAAGCACTCACTGCTAACCCAAGTTAGAATTCACCCAGTGACTTCATGGAAGACCTGGAGATCTGCTCCTGTAAAGAATGCAGTCTAGAGAACAATATTGGGCAGTTCTACTCCATCACATGGGATCTCTAGAGTTGAAAAACAACTCTAAGCCACCTACCAATAATGACAGCATATTTGATATAAAAATTTATCCACACTGATGT
>NW_006922226.1:892-1336 GCF_000298275.1 Orycteropus afer afer | reverse complement strand
GCTTGAAAGCTTGTAAGACCCCAGGTGCTACTCAGTAATGTAAGATGTGGAGCAAGGCTTTTATGTATTTTGTTGTACCAATTGAGTCTGTTGTCCCCCAGTACTATGTTCCTGAGATGATAGATCTATTGGATCTCTCTTCCATAGTGTCTGGTTCTCTGTGGGGGATTACTCTGTGTCTGTCTTCTATTGTTTCTGTAAGGACTGCAGGTATTTTGTACAACTGGTGTCTGTGCACGATTAGCTTCAGCTGAATCTATCCTTGGTCTAGAGTATACTTCTGTTCACTGAACCCCATCTGATCATCTCAGATGTTTATGTGTTTATCTGTAGCCTGGTGTTTGGTGTTAATGGCAAAGCCATATTGTGGACACATTGGTTGGTATTAGCATCTGTCGTCTAACCCTTATGTGCACAATTCAGTGTCCTCCCATTTCCTAATGT
>NW_006922226.1:0-747 GCF_000298275.1 Orycteropus afer afer | reverse complement strand
GCATTTAGGTTGTTTCCATCTCTTTGCTATAGTGAATTGTGCTGCGATGAACATAGGTGTACATATGTCTGTTCATGCACTCTCAACTCTTTAGGATATTTTCCTAGTAATGGAATTTCTTGGTCAAATGGTATTTCTGTTTTCAGCTTTTTAAGGAAATGCCACACCATTTACCACAATGGTTGTACCATTTTACAATCCTACCAGCAGTGCACAAGAGTTCCAATCTCTCCACAACCTTCCAGCATTTGTTATTTTCTGACCTGTTGAACTTTGCTATTATTGCTGGGGTGAGAAAATATCTCATCATTGTTTTGAATTGCAACTCTCTAATGATTAATGATTGCAAGCAATTTCTTATGTGTTTGTTGGCTGCCTGTATATCTTCTTTGGTGAAGTGCCTGCTCAAGTCTTTTGCCCATTTGTGAATTGGGTTATTTGTCTTTTTGGTGTTGAGGTGTTGAAGTTTTCTATAGATTTTAGAAGATAAGTCCTTTATCAGATATGTCATAGGCAAATATTTACTCCCAATCTGTAGGTTCTATTTTTACCTTTTTGACAAAGTCTTTCGATGAGCATAAGAATTTAATTTTTCAAAGGTCCCAGTCATCTAGCTTCTCTTCTATCTCCTGCACATTCTGGGTTATGCTTGACAGTCTACTTATGCCATAAATTAGGGATCCTAATTTTGCCCCTATTTTATCTTTGCTCAATTTTATAGATTTGGGTTTTACGTTTAAGTCTTTG
>NW_006922225.1:1317927-1320534 GCF_000298275.1 Orycteropus afer afer | reverse complement strand
GAAACCCAAGGAGGGGTCGCTATGAGTCAGGGCTGACTCGACGGCACATAACAACAACAACAACCTTAAAGCAGAGGTCTTGGGTGATGTAAATCATTAGAACATTCTGCTGCTAACCAATAAGTTGGAGGTTCAAGTCCACCCACAGGTGTGTTGGAAAAAAGGCCTGGTGATCTATTTTAGAAAAAGCCACCATTGACATCCTGTGGAGCCCAGCTCTGCTCTGACCAATGAGATCACTATGAGCTATTGTTGACTAAATGTAACTGGTGATGGGAGACTCCTGGGACAAGATCCTGATCCATCTCCTACTACTTGAGAAGGGGCATGGTCACTAAGAAAACCCAAGTCCTGAGATCCAGAGACAAAGGTTGTAACTACAAGAAAGACAGAACCAGGACAACAGGAAGAAGCCTCACCCTCACCACCCAGCTGCGGCGGACGGAGGAGCCATGACAGCAGTCTGCCAATAGGGGGAAGTGTGCAAGAAGACAGGGTCTCTGAGTGCAGTCTAAAAGGGAGACTCTCATCTCACCCTAGCAATAACAGCAAAGTTCAACAAGACAGAAAACAACAAATACTGGCAAGCATGTGGAGAGATTGGAATTCTCAATTCTCATACATTGCTGGTGGGTGTGGGAAATGGCACAACCACTGTGAAAAATGGTATGGCTCCTTTCCTTAAAAAGTTGAAAACAGAAATACCATTTGATCCAGCAGTCCCACTATTAGGACTATTCCTAAAGAGGTGAGATCCAGGACATGAATAGATATATGACTGCATGGACCCCCATGCCCCAATACACAACACTGCAGGGGAAACAGAAGGAATGTGCCTATTTGAAGTCATAATACTAGTTATCTCAGGCTCTGTCATTCTATACAGAATGTGTGGTTTTCAGCCAAAATTAAAGGGCAGAGAAAAAGTCATTAATAAGTGAATAGGTTGTCCACTAAGAAAGTGGACAACCTACAAAATCCATGAGGAGTACCAGCAAAGAGTTCAGATTATATGAAAGAGTCCAATGGAAATGCAAGACACAAAGAAGAGCGTCACAGAGATGAGGACTCTGTAGGAGGCTGCTAAGATTCCCCAGAACAGAGGAGCATCCCTGGGCATGGAGACGAGTCAGTGGAAGGCAGCCAAGCCGGAGCACGGGGCGGAAAGAACCAACAGCAGAGCAAACAGAAGAATGCCCACGGGCGGTGCTATCAGTCAAACACACAGGTACCTGGAACATCCCAGGAAGCAAACTAAGACGAAGGGGGAGGAAAACATTAAAGGGATGGTGGCTGAGAAAAAATAATGGACAAAACCAAAGCACGCATCCAGGGTATTCAGCCAAAAAGAATGACTGAGAACAAACAAACCGAAACCTATCCTACTCATGCTGCTGAAAAGCCAATGCAAAGTGACAATCTAGAAGACAGCCTGAGGACAGAAGACACAGCACACACAGGACCGACATCTGAATGAACGCTAGCTTTCTGTCACGTGGTGGACGTGCCTCCAATTGCAGCAATGATGAGTCACTAGGAGGGGCGACTGCACCAGGTGACACTCAGAGGAGGGGACACCAAAATGACTGGCCATCAATCTGTGTGCAATGTTTCAGCAGAAATTTATTATTTTTCATAAATATACCCCCACAACTAGTTGTAACAACAAAAACATTTTTGTAAGCCCAGCTAGCATGGATCAACATAACTACAAGGCTGAACTCTGTGCTGATTGACTTTCTGAGCCTTCTAATGAGCACTGGTCAGAGCTGTCATTGTTACCCAATCACAGCGACCCTTCGAATCACATGGTTTTGTCTAATTGTGGTACAAGCAGGCAGTGTCATTTTGCTTGCTGCCAGTGTTTTTACAATCACTGATTTTGTCAAATTTTCTGGTGGCTTACGTACAATCTTGTGGTAATTAGTGTTTGTGAACCTGTATCAATACCTGTTTTGAGACTAAAGTTGTAATGGAAGGAAAAGAAGGAGAAAAATAAAAAGCACCTTCTACTAAGTTACTAAGGATGTTGTAACTAATAAAATTGTGATTCAAAGCAGAAAGATTTTACAAAACAATTCTGTTAGTATAAGAATGTTATATTTGAGCAATTTACAACTATATTTATCGTACATTATTCTATTATTCAAATTGATAATAAACATTACTGATTCTGCATGGTCTGGGATGGGAGGAGGTGCATGGGTGTGGGGGATGACACCATGAGTTATTGCACTGGATGACACCAGCCCTAGTGATACCACTGCATATAAGTGGTCTATCCAAGCAGATGGACTCAGTTAAGACAAAGAATCTCCTTTAAATATACAGATGTAGATGTTAGTAGTAAAAGCATGAGAAACATACACTGTGGATACACTAATCAGAAGAAAGCAAGAGTACCCTATCAATATCAAGCAGTCTATTTATAGTCACAAAGAGGATTGCTGAATAATGATAAGAGTCAATTCACCAAGAAGACATAACAATCCTAAATGTGTATACATTGTAAATACAAGAGGAAGGAACATTTTCCAACTCATTTGATGAGACCAGCTTTACTCTGATATCAAAATCAGACAAAAACATTACCAGGAAAGAAAAAAC
>NW_006922225.1:1306714-1317827 GCF_000298275.1 Orycteropus afer afer | reverse complement strand
TATTTAATGTATTAATATGTGAAAATTAGCACCATTTCCTTCTCCACTTATAGCTTGTCTATCAAAACAGACCTTAGAAAAATAGTTGAGTTTGTTCTAGCTTCCATCTAGGATGTGGAAAGCTGAAGAGAATGGTGCCTCAATCTTCAAACAAGAAAAAGCTGGATCAGCTACAAAACCCTAACTGTCCTTGCACTCATCAGGGACCTGAGTAGGAAGCCAACTGGCAAGAACTCAAAGAGGAAATGGGACATGAGTGCTTACTTTCTGAGCCAGAACACAGGAGGGAAGTGGCACTACCACACAAGCCATTAAGGTTTTAGCTCAAATTTTAAATTTTACATTTCTAAAGGCTGAGTTGAGGCTAGTGTGAGTATGGAATCCTTGGAACCACAGATAAAAGCAGTGTTCACACCCACTCACCAGATTTTCTCCATGGGCTTCCAACGTCATGTTATGAACATTTGGGGTCAGGGTAGGGATTGCTGAATAATGATAAGAGTCAATTCACCAAGAAGACATAACAATCCTAAATGTGTATACATTGTAAATACAAGAGGAAGGAACATTTTCCAACTCATTTGATGAGACCAGCTTTACTCTGATATCAAAATCAGACAAAAACATTACCAGGAAAGAAAAAACATAAAGCACCATCTCATGAATGTAGACACAAATGTTCTTAACAAAGCATTAGCAAAATAAACCAAAGAAACTAAAAATGGTAACTCATCATGACCAAGTGGGATTTAGTCCAGGAGTGTGACCAAAACCAAAAAACCAAACTCACAGCCCTGGAGTCAATTCAAATCATAGCGACCCCTCCTTCGGTTTCCGAGGCAGTATCACTACGGAAGTAGAGTGCCCAACCTTCCTTCCAAGGAGTGGCTGGTGGGTGTGAACCGCCAGCCTTCTGGTTAGCAGTCAAATGCCATAGGCACTACACCACCAGAGCTCCCACAGGAGTGCAACACTGATTCGTTATTCAGAAGCTACTCAAAATATTTCACAAAATCAAGTCTAAAGAAGTAAAACAATATGATCCACACAATCAATACAGAAAAAGTCTTCAAACAACTCCACAACCATCCATGATAAAAACTCAGCAACCTAGGAAAAGAGGAGGCAACGTCCTCAACTTGGAAAATGTCATCTACAGAAACCTGAGTAGCTGGAATAATTCCCAGTGAGGAGAGAATGCATGCTTCCTTGGAAGACTGGGAATAATATCTCTTTGCATCCATCTGGGAATGCCAGCCTAGGAGAAGATGAAGCATCTCTCTGAAATCTTTGTAAAGGACATGACCTGGCTTCCCCTTACCATCTTCCCACTGCTGTTTCCTTAGTTCAAACCCCGTAATATATCATCATGCCCCTATCTGGTCTCCTTGCCTCAACTCTTTCTTTCTCCTGTTCAATTTGCCAAATGATATTTCAAAAATGAAATTTGTATCAGGTCACTCTTCTGTTTAAGAATCTTTCAATACTCACTTGCTGCTCTCAGGTTAAAGTTCAAATGTAGTTCAGCACTCCATTCCCTCCAGGGTATACCTGTGTTTGCCCCAGTCTCCTCCTCAGTACCTCCCGTCCTCTGCCCTGCATATTGCAGGTTGGGCCCCCAGTCATTCTGACACACCATGCTCTCTCCCACCTCTGCCCCTTTGCATAGGTTGTTCTTCGGTTGTGCTGTTTGTCTTGGGGAATAACTGGGTCTCACTTTTCAGGTCTGAACTGCAGGTTCCCCTCTTACAGGAAGTCTTCTACCATCACTCCAATGGGCTCCTGCAGCCGTCTGGGCATGCTCTCATACTCTCACGGTAACAACCACCCCACTGCACTGTAACTGCTTCATCATAACCCCATGGGCTCACTCTCATGGAACGTGGAGCACACGGCACCATAACTACTTCATTGGCTGTCCACCCTGCTGTGCAGGCACATGCTTGATTGCCAGGACCATCTTTTACTGGCTGTTGTGTCTCATGACCACTCATGGTCACTGGCACATAGTAGAAACTCCATTGGCATTTCTTGAATTAACACCCAGAGAAACTTCATCCACTGTTACGCATTGGCTTGGGTCCTCCAGAATATGTGTTATGAACCCTAACACCCATATTTGCAGTTATAATTCCATTGGGGAATGGCTTTTCTTTGTTATAATGAGCAGGATTAGTGTTGGTTATGTCTTCAATCAATCTCTTCCGAGATACAAAAGAAGAGAGTAAGCAAGGATTAAGCAAGCAGAGATGAGGAAGATGGGTGCCATGCCACATGAAGATCTCCCAGGAACAGGAGCTGCAAAGAGACAAGGGCCTTCCTCCAGAGCAAACCTTCCGCAAGAGCCAGCACCCAGAATTCATACTTTTAGCCTCCGAACTGTCAGAAAATACATCTATGCTTGTTAAAGCCAGTCACTTGTGGTATTTGTTACAGCAGTACTAGAGAACTAAGACAGTCACTATCAACACTTTGTGGGGTGCTTGCTGACAAAATTGTGTATGACATCAATTTCAAGGTAAAAGTCAGCTGTCAAGTGGAGTTGGCTTCTACAAGCCTCAAGCCTATTAGAACCCTGAGGTGCTGTGATATTCTGATGGTGAACAAATGGAAGAACTGCAAGTCACCCCACTAAAAGGGACAAGGGGTGAAAGGAGGACATCTTCTGAGACTCTACTAAGGGAGTGAGAAGATGGGCTGTTAGACCTTTCCACTTCCTTACTCTCACTTGTCGCTTGTGCCATCATTTCTCCCTACTCTTACCTTATTTAGGTTTTCATCAGAAATAAGGCCCACTTCCAGCCCAGAACATCTCAGTAGGGTCTTGTTACATGCGTAGAGGGAGGTAAGAGGACAAGAAGGAAGTGAAAAAGGAGGGTACCAGAAGGTACTAGAAGGCTTTTAATATGAGACTTGAGGATACCATCTGCACAGGTCACTGCCCCGTCCTGACTCCCAGAACTTTACGTTAAAGCTGTGCTACGTTCCACTGGCTTTGCCCAAGGAATCTGTTCTTTCACAGATCAACTATGTCTTTGGCATTTTTACATTTATCTCCTATCTTGTGTGTTTGTTTGTTTCTAAAGTCTCAGAGAAAGAATTTGCTGATTTTCCAGAGATTGGACAGCTTTCACATCCTGCTTGGTATCCCTCCTATATACAGTCAGTTTCCTCTCAAATTGTGTACTATGTACTAGTATTGAAACTTTATTTTTCTTAGGTCAATAAAGCCACTGTGTACAAACAACCCTTGATTGTGTCATTATCAGGGTGAAGCAAGAACTGTAGCTGATGTCTGATGTCCCACTGAATTAACGCCACCATCCAGACAAGGACATCATGTCCATGTGCTGTAGGTCCTGCACAAAAATACTTTAATCAGTAGTGGTCACAATGCTCTCCCAAGATTACCTCAGAGTAATGACTCACACAATTCCTGGCTGTGACTACACACACCATCATTATGTTTAGTGAGTCTTTAAACGAGAAAATGCATTCTGTTCCCAGTAGGAGCACCATTAAAGTTTTCAAAATGTGGATGGATACAAACCACTGGTCCAAGGCTGGATCCATGAATAGGTCCATGAGTTCAATTTATGTGACAAATGAAAACAGGAAAACCACTTTGCTTGTTTCGATGCCCTCAGTCCTCAGAAGTGGAGGTGGACTAAGAGTCTAACACAGAAGCGCTTAACTTCACAGAACATGCTGCTCTGGCACATAAAATCCCCCACATGCCGCACCCCAACACAACCACTCAGCCTCCTACACAGCATCACCAGTACGTGTGATGTCATCGCCTTCATGGTTGCCAGGGCAATGCAGTCTATGCCTGTCATATCTGAGTTGGGTGGAGAAAACAGAGGCAAAGCTCTTCTCTCTGTGTGAGGCTCATGATTCATCAAGTTGCCAGTTTTGATGTTAACTCAGAAAACTGTCCTAAGAGCTTCTGCCCGGCTCCCTTCACCTCCTTGTTCCTCAGACTGTAAATCATGGGGTTCAGCATGGGGGTTAAAATGGCATAGAAGAGTGAGATGAGCTTCTCCTGGAGGACTGAGGGGCTGGAGTGAGGCTGGATGTAAGTGAAAATGGCCATGCCATAGCACAGCGCAACCACCGTGAGATGAGAGGCACACGTGTGGAAGGCTTTCCTCCTTCCTTCTGTGGACGGGATCTGCAAGATGGTGGAGATGATCCGAACATAGGACAAGAGAACCAGGCAGAAGGGTGTCATCAGCAGGATGATGCTGGACACCATGATTGCAACCTCATTGGAGGACGTGTCCACACAAGCCAGCCTGACCACAGCTAGGGTCTCACAAGATATATGATCAATGAGCTTGTTTGTGCATGTAGGAAGCTGAAAAGTAATGGCAGTATGCAAGAGAGAGTTGATGGAGCCACTGACCCAGGATGAGACGGCCAGCTTAATGCACAGCCCTCCATGCATGATGGCCGAGTATCGCAGGGGGTCACATACAGCCACGTAGCGGTCATACGCCATCACTGCCAGGAGAACAAACTCAATCCCACCCAAGCCCAGGGAGAAAAAAAGCTGGGCTGCACAGCTGAGGTAGGGGATTCCTTTATGTTCAGTAAGAAAATGCACCAACAGTTGAGGGACTATGCTCGTGGCATAAGACACGTCCACAAGGGAGAGGTTGGTGAGGAGGAAATACATGGGTGTGTGCAGTCGGCTGTCCAGTCTGATCAGAAGAATAATGAGAAAGTTCCCGAGCACTGTCACCAAGTACATGACCAAGAACAGGACAAAGAGTGAGACCTGAGTGTTCCAGTCACTGGACAGGCCTAGGAGAATAAATTCACTCACCCACGTCTGGTTATTTCTTCCCATCAAAAAAAAGCGAGGATGTTCATTTGCAGAGAGAGAAATAACAGAAGTTGTGGAATCAGAGAACGATGAGAAAGCAAGTTGTGTATGTCCGGCTTCACGTGGCTCAGAGCTTCACGAGGCCCACATGATGGGCTTGGTCCCAATTGCACTACATCTGCTCTGTAGCAGGGAGACAGGCCAATGGCTTCATAAATACCTGATCTGGACACAAGGAGGCCCAGTTGAAGTCTATACATAATGCAACGAACTTTGTGTTTCTTTGCATCTTGCACAACTTGTCTCATAGTCTCGGGCTAGGAGACGAGAGGATGGCATAGCAGGGATACATGACAAACAATAAAGAAAAGCATCGTTAAGAAGTTAAGGAACTCCCTTAAAAATGTCATCTACTCCAAACATAAGGAAATGTGCAAATCCATTACAAGCAAAAGGATTGGGGAGAGTCAGCTACATAGTGGAAATGATGTAAATGGCTTGTAGAAAGGTCTGGCGTCCAAGAACCTCAACTTGAATCCTGTTTTTATGACTTGTCATATGTGTAATTTGGGTTGGAGACTTAACCTCTCATTTAAAAAATGAGATCATATTACATAGTTCACAAGTACGTTTAAGCTTAAATGTAAATGTTTTTTGGGAAAGTACTTTGTAAATTATTACCGATAGCAATTACCAGAGAGTAGCGGCAGTTTTCACAGTTACATGACCTCTGGCCACTCTGGTAGCAAATGTACCTTCCCTCCCATCCCCTCCAGAAGTTCAGGAATATTTTTAAACAAAGGGTGCTAAGCTTCCCTTAAGGAGCCCTGGTGGCACAACATTTAAGTACTTGGCTGCCAACTGAATGGTTGGCATAGTGTGAACTCACCACAAGGCCTCACAGGAGAAAGTCCTGGCAATCCACTCCTCAAAGACTACAGCCTAGGAAGCCCTGTGGGGCAGCTCTGCTGTCACACGGGGTCTCTAGAAGGCACCATCTACACAATGGCGCCTACAACAACAACAGAGAGAAGCTTTCATTGCTTTGAGGTCTTAGAGATGGCTTGCATCCTTTGAGGCTGCTGAGAGATTTTTGGTTTTTCAGACTTATGTCTCTTCAGTCTCTGATTGGAGGCAGTTAATCTGTCTTTTACTTTTTTCTCTTTTTAATTGCTTGATGTGAAGATTCTACTCTGTGGATGTGGACTCAGAAGAAAGAGAATAGGAAATGGATGCTTAGTCTTTCTTGAATAAAAGATGGAAGAGAAAGCAAATGTTGGCTGTGCCTTTCCCCTTATCTGGGGCAAGATGGCATGAATTATGTGGATGTACATTCACCTGGAGTGTCCCGTGCTGGTCTCTCTCTCTCTCTCTTTCTCTCTCTCGATAGTACTTTATTGAACAGAAGTAAAATGTTTATTTTAAATATGACAGCAAGAAGTTGCTTTGGGGACAGAAATTCATAAGCCTGATCTATTACTATTCCATATTTGCCTGTTGACTAACTTCCCTTTCACTGCAGTGAGCAAAAATAAGGGAGAGTAGGAGATAAAAGAGGCAGGCAAGGTTCAGGGCAGAACCCGAGGCTCTTAGTTCATCCCAGGCCCCACACAGAGGTCAGACTGGGGTAGGTGAGCTGAAGAATGAACACTGCCTACCCTTCGAGTCTCGTTGCTTATGAAGGACCAAACAAAATGCTTCCAGCAATGCCAATGCATACGCAGTTCAAATAGTCACCACTCTTTCTTATACATCTCTTTCCTAATGTCCACCTCAGTGCCTGACCTCCTTTTCAACAGTTCTTCCTTTTCTACCCTAAGATGATAGCTCCACCCTTCACTTTCTCCATTTTAACCAACATCACCCTGAGTAAACATCTACCTGCCTCAAAGCAGAAGTTCAAATTCAAATTCTGAGGCATCAGAAAATGACTCATGAAAACATCTGTTAACTGCTGACTATACAGCAGATGTATCAGAAGTAGACAACTGTTTCAAATACTTGGTCAAACATCTGCAAAGTGTCCTCCTTACTAGATATTGGGATTTTAAGTGTAAATATTCCCAAGGGCAAAATACAGTAGCTAAATTAAATACATTCTTAATGGTAAATTCTCAGGTAGGGATTTTTTTCTGTTTGTTGAAAATATCTGGTATTTGGAATCATGAATGTTAGCCATCTCCCAATTAGTCTGTTATCATTTACAGACGCTCTCGCCAGGTGACCCTCTAGGTGGGAATCCATCAATGCCCAGCTCCTTATAGCTCTGCCGGGTGCCTGAGAGGCCAGAGCATAGCCCAAGTAGCAACAGGACTTTTCAGCAAAAAGCAGATCTCACCAGATACCTACCACATCTCTCCAGATCCCTGCTCCACTAGTAATGAGAAGACCTGGAAGAATCTATGAGCAGTGCTCATCAGGAGAAAGGTAGAAAATCTGACACACAGACAAAACCAATAAAATCAACACCACTTTTCCCTCATAATGCCACACAGTCAGGATTATCACTTTCAGCTCTCTCATCTTCAGATGTTTCTGTTAACAGAGCTTATCAACTTTTAATATTTTCTGTTTATTAGCATTGAGTTTCCATTGCTACTGTATGCACAAATGTTCCAAAGTACTTGATGTATCTGTGCAGGGAAGGAAGTATCCAAGTCTTGATACTTGAGTCCTGTTCCCATTTTGCAATGTTCAGCCCACATTCTACTATCCTATCCCAGTGGGTCTGTTCCAAGTTTAAGAACTATCTAAGAGCATTCACTTCTATTGCCTGCCAACAACAGTGAATCCCCTTATACCATTTATCCCCTATTAGGAAAAGAGAAGTAGTGAATTGGGAAAAGTTGGAAGTGTGCACACATTGTCAGATTCCTCTACATCTCACATTTTGAAACTCCACTGTATTTCAGAATAATGGTCTATTCCACAATTCAACAATAATACCAATTCAATGAGTGCATGGCTGGATAAAATCTTATCTCAGCCTCAAAAGTCAAATCCCAAACTCAAAGAAGCTTAAGATTGAGGCTGTTGCCCAAGTGGCCTACTATCTGTTACTGAGATGGTGCCCTATAGCCTTTTTCTCACCTGAATTTTGTTACACACATCTTTACTAACACTCCATCCAGCACAATTGAGAGATTTCACCAGTCATGCTTTACATTCCTGATCCAAAGTCCATAATGAGTCGAATCAATTCTATATCTGCACCCCCATCCAAGCCTCCACATCCACCCTTGCTGACACCTCCACTATGAGCTCTCCAACACTATTCAGCATCTGACAAAAAGGACACATTTCTTTGCTCTTGGTTTGAGCTGGTTTCTGAAGATTGCTTCCTTCCAACAAGGCGGTGCAGCATCGAGATTAGGTATCCAGGTTCCTTAGGCTCCCAGACTCAGAAATCTCCTGGGACTAGTTCACATTGTGAGGCGCCCTGCTGGGAGGAAGTTGAGATGTTGGATGTTGAGAATGACTAACTCAGAGCTAATCAAGGCTGCATTGATTAGTGACACAAGGCTGGAGAGTCCCAGAGGAGCCTCTTGCATTAGAGTCTTAATTGCTGTCATTGCTCCTAGCCCTCAAGGGCAAGGGTCTCAGATGCTGCCCTTCCTCCCTGTGGAAGCCTGTTGTCCTCCAGTCCCTCCCCTCCAACACTTCCACTGCAGCCTCAAGTCAACCTCAAATGTAAGAGAAGCCAGCTCCTGAGGTTGGGGGTGTTCTCCTGGAGCCCAAACCCATCTTGTAGCCCTCAATGTCCGTGCTCTCACAAGCAGTGAGAGGAACTGCTTCCATTGCAGCTGAAGGACTCAACTGCTCCCTTTGGCTCTTGGATTCCTTTACCTCTCCTCCTGAGATATCTGCAGTCTGTCTGCTGTGAGCCTTCCACATTCTGATGGACACCCTGATACATTTATCAGTGTAGTGTTTAAGCTCCCAAAATAGCAGTATCACAGAGAAAGATTTTAAACTCTGAATCTACAAAAATGTGGTAAAGGGAATTTTACAGAAAAAAAAAGAAGAAGAAGCAAAGTCATACAGATCTTACACAAAAGGGGCATCTCTGCTCATTTTCAATTTTTCTTTTACATTAGATTTTTTTTTTATTTTGAGATAACTGTGCATTCACACGCACCTGTGAGAAACAATATAGTGAGAGCCTTCATGCTTTCAACCCTGTTTACTCCAATGATAGGTAGCATCTTACAAAACTACAATAAAATGTCACAAGTAGGATACTGACCTGGATGCAGCCAGGATACAGGACATTTCTGTCACCACAGGGTCCTTCTGGTTGCCTTTCCTAGCCACATCCACTTCCCTCTCACCTCTACCACTATGTGTTCTCCAATGCTATAATTATGGCATTTTGAGAATGGTATGTGAGTGGAATCATTGGGTGGATAGCCATTTGGACTAGCTTTTTTCACTCAGCATTGCCGCGGTCCAGCCGAGGGAAGGGGAGAGCCGAAGATGAAGAACAAGGAGAGGCTCAGACTGATGATCTGAAGCAAAGCTTTATTTTTTGCAGACATAATATATCTATTCTGAGTTCAAAGGCACAGTCATAAACTTTCTCAAAACTTCTTGTTCTTTCCCACGTACACTATACCCCAAGATTCAACTTGTTAATCATATCAGTTCTGATAGAAACTCCCTGTTCTTAATAAACATTCTTGTCTGAGAACTGGGAGCATGAGAAGAATAACTTGTACTTGCACCTGCATGCTCAAGGACAAACTTATTTGCAGAGTACAAAAAAACTGCTTGCACATCTTCAATGCTGCATAAGCAAAACAGCATAACCTTGGAACTCTAACAAAGTCCCACACAGCATAACTCTCTGGAGAGCCATCTCAATTATGAGTTCATCAGTACTCCTCTCCTTTCTACTGCTGAGGACTCTACAGTACAGATAGACCACTGTTTGCTTCAACAATCACCAGTTAAAGGGTATCTGCATGTTTCTAGTTTTTGATGACTATGAATGAGACTTCTACAAGCATCTGTGTACAGGTTTTTGTGTGAACAGAAGCCTTCACTTCTCTAGGATAATAGTCCAGGAGTGCAACTGGTGGATTGTGGGATACTTGCATGATCAGACTTTTTAAGAAACTGCCAAACTCTTTTCCAGAGTGGCTGTGCCATTTCTTCTGATCAGTAGTGCTTGAGTGATCCAGGTTCCCTGCATGCTCCCCAACATTTGGTGTTGAATCCATTTTGTTGTTGTTGTTGCTGCCCTTGTTTTTAACCGTTGCAATAGGTATGAGGAGATCTCACCTTGTGGTTTTCATTTACAATTCCCTAATGGTTACTGGACTTCACCAGAGTGAACACACAGGAATCAGATTGAGTACAGCTGTGGCAAGAGGCAGTGGAAAAGCTCAATATCTTCAGCCAAAACCAGGCCAGGAGCTGATTGCAGAACAGACCATCAACTGCTCATATGCAAATTCAACTTGAAGTTAAAGACAATTCAAACAAGTCCAGGAGAGCCAAAGTATGATCTAGAATATATCCTTCCTGAATTTAGAGATCATCTAAAGAACAGATTTGATGCATTGAACATCAATGACTGAAAACCAGAAGAATTATGGGATGACATCAAGAGCATCATCCATGAAGAAAGCAGGAGGTCACTAAAAAGACAACAAAAGAAGAGAAGACCAAAATGGGTGACAGAAGAGACTCTGAAACTTGCCCTTGAGCGGAGAGTAGCTAAAACAAATGGAAGAAATTACAAGATAAAAGAGCTGAACAGAAGATTTCTAAGAGCAGCTCGAGAAGACAAAGCAAATTACTATAATGAAATGTGCAAAGATCTGGAGTTAGAAAACCAAAAGGGAAGAATACGCTCGGCATTTCTCAAGCTGAAAGAATTGAGGAAAAAATTTAAGCCTCGAGTTGCAATATTGAAAGAGTCTAAGGGCAAAATACTGAATGACGCAGGAAACATCAAGAGAAGATGGAAGGAATACACAGAGTCACTGCACCAAAAAGAACTGGTCAATATTCATCTATTTCAGGAGGTAGCATATGATCTAGAACCAATGGTACTAAAGGAAGAAGTCAAAGCTGTAATGAAGGAATTGGCAAAGAACAGGGCTCCGGGAATTGACGGAATACCCATGAGATATTTCAACAAACGGATGCCCCATTGGAGGCACTCACTCAGTTATGCCAAGAGATTTGCAAGACAGCTGCCTGGCCAACTGACTGGAAGAGATCCATATTTGTACCCATTCCAAAGAAAGGTGATCCCACAGAATGTGGAAATTA
>NW_006922225.1:1268042-1288456 GCF_000298275.1 Orycteropus afer afer | reverse complement strand
TCTCTGGCTTCCTGGCTTTTAATCCCCTTTCTCCTGCTCTTCCAGCCTGCTGCTTTGGGCGTCCCTGAGTTGTCTCTCCTCACCTGTATCCCTGGGGCCATTCTCCCCTATTGATGTCCAATTGCTCCAGGATCATTCATTCAGAATGCTCTCTTTCCTCCATTAAATTGTTTCTGTCCAGAACCAAACCAAACCACACCAAACTCACTGCCGCTGAGTCAGTTCTGATTCATAACTAACCCACCTTGGGTTTCTGAGGTGGTACCTCTACAGAAGTAGATTGCCCAGTCTTCCTTCCTAGGAGTAGCTAGTGGACTTCTGTCAAAAAACAGTAGGGGATATTTTTGGGGTTTACTTCCGGATTATATATTCTGTGTGATTGGTCTGTGTGTCTCTTTACCAATATCACATAATCTTGATTGCTATTAAAAAAAAAAAAAAAAAAACACTACCATCAAGTCAATTCTGTTCTCATAGCAACCTCTATTGGGTTTCCAGTGTGGTTAATCTTTACAGAAGTAGATTGCCTCATCTTCCTTCTATGGAGTGGCTGGTGGGTGTGAACCACCAGCCTTCTGATTAGCAGTAAATGCCTAAGGCATTGTGCCACCAGAACTAGTGATACATATCTAAAAATTTGGTAAAGTGAGTCTTTCCAGTTTATTCTTTTCCAAAATTGTTTTTAGCTATTCTACTTCCTTTGCCTTTCCATATGAATTTTAAAACAATCTTGTCTAAATTTACAACAAAACTTTTCTGGGTCTTTTATAAGCTATGTTTTAAACCTGCACATGAATTTAGGAGTAATTTACACTTTTACTGTGTAGAATCCTCCAATCCACGTGCACTGTTTACTTCTCTCTCTATTTAGATCTTCTTTATTTCATCATCACTGTGCAGTTTCCAGCATACAGACCCAGTGCATGTTTTGCTATGTTAGAACCCTATTAGTTTCATTTTGGGGTCAATATAAATAGTACTGTATTTTTAGTGTTCTCCTATGCAATGCTATTGTTGGTGTTGTTGTTGTTAGGAGCTGTCAAGCCAGCTCCAACTCACAGCAACCCCATGTACAGCAGAACAAAACACTGCCCGGTCCTGTGCCAGCCTCATGATCCCTACTATTCCTGAACCCAGCTTCTGTGTCAATCCATTTTGTTGAGGGCCTTTCCCTTTTTTATTGACCCTCTACTTTACCAAGCATGACAACTGTCTCCAGGGAATGGTCTCTTCTCATAACACAACCAAAGTAGATGAGATGAAGTCTGGCCATTCTCGCTTCCAAGGAGCATTCTGGCTGCACTTCTTCCAGAACAGATTTGTTAGTTCTTCTGGCAGTCCATGGTACTTTCAGTATTCTTCACTAACACCACAACTCAAAAGCATCAACTCTTCTTCGGTCTTCCTTATTCATGGTCTAGCTCTCATGTGCATAAGAGGTGACTGAAAATACTATGGCTTGGGTTAGGCACACCTTAGTCTTTAAGGAGACATCTTTGCTCTTCAGCACTTGAAGCAGGTCTTTTACAGCAGATTTGCCCAATATATTACATCATCTGAGGTCTTGACTGCTGCTTCCATTGGTGTTGACTGTGGAACCAAGTAATATGAAATTTTTAACAACTTTGATCTTTTCTCCACTTATTGTGATGCTGCTTATTGGTCCAGCTGTGAAGATTTTCCTTTTCTTTATGTTGAGGTATAATTCATACTGCAGACCAACATCTTTAATCTTCATCAGTAAGTGCTTCAAGTCATCCTCACTTTCACCACGCAAAGTTATGTCATCTGTGTATCACAGGTTGTTAATGAGACTTCCTCCAATCCTGATGTCACATTCTTCTACATAATCTGGCTTCTTGGATTATTTGCTCAGCATACAGATTGAATAAGTATGGTAAAAGGATACAACCCTAACATGCTCTCTTCCATGGGTGACCCTGCTGGTATTTGAAATACCAGTGGCATAGCCTCCAGCCTCACGAAGTATGGATCTAGGAAAATTGGAAGTTGTCCAAAATGAAATGGAATGCATTAAGCTTGATATCCTAGGTATTAGTGAGTTGAAAATGGACTGGTTTTTGGCTATTTTGAATCAGATAAACATATGATCTAAATCTACTTCCGTAGTTATACTGCCTTGGAAACCCAAGGAGGAGTCGCTATGAGTCGCGTCTGACTCGATGGCACATAACAACAACAACAACATGCTGGGCATGACAAATTGAAGAGTAATGGAGTGGCATTGGTCATCACAAAGAATGTATCAAGATCTATCCTGAAGTACAATGCTGTCAGTGATAGGATAATATCCATACACCTACAAGGAAAGCCAGTTAATGCTACTATTATTCAAATTTATGCACCAACCACCAAAGCCAAATATGAGGAAATTGAAGATTTTTTACTAGCTTCTGCAGTCTGAAATTGACCAAACATGCAATCAAGAATGCTGATTATCACTGGTGATTGGAATGCAAAAGTTGGAAACAAAGAAGAATCACTAGTAGTTGGAAAATTTGTCCTTGGTGACAGAAATAATGCTGGAGATCACATGATAGAATTTTGTAAGAACCACTGACTTATTCATTGAAAATACCTTTTTTCAAAAACACAAATGGCATCTATACATATAGACTTTGCCAGTTAAAGTACACAGGAATCAGATTGACTACATCTGTGGCAAAAGGTGATGGGAAAGCTCAATATCTTCAGCCAAAATAAGTTCAGGAGTTGCTTGTGGAACAGACCATCAACTGCTCATATGCAAATTCAGGTTGAAGTTGAAGAAAATTAAAACAAGTCCATGAGAGCCAAAATATAACCTTGACTATAACCTTCTGAATTTATAGACCATCTAAAGAATAGATTTGATACATTGAACACCAGTGTTTGCAAACCAGAGGAATTGTGGGATGACATCAAGAACATCATCAATGAAGAAAGCAAGAGGTCATTAAAAAGACAGGAGAAGAAGAAAAAAACAAAATGGAAGAGACTCTGAAACTTGCCCTTGCGCAGAGAGTAGCTAAAGCAAATGGAAGAAATGACAAGATAAAAGAGCTGAACAGAAGATTTCAAAGAGCAGCTCGAGCAGACAAAGCCAATTACTATAATGAAATGTGCAAAGACCTGGAGTTGAAAACCAAAAGGGAAGAACATGCTCAGCATTTCTCAAGCTGAAAGAACTGAGCAAAAAATTTAAGCCTCAAGTTCCAATATTGAGAGATTCTATGGGCAAAATATTCAATGATGCAGGAAACACCAAAAGAAGGTGGAAGGAATACACAGAGTCACTGTACCAAAAAGAATTGGTCACTGTTCATCCATTTCAGAAGGTGGCATATGATCAAGAACCAATAGTACTGAAGGAAGAAGTCAAAGCTGCACTGAAGGAAGTGGCAAAAAACAAGGCTCCAGGAACTGACAGAATACTCACTGAGACGTTTCAACAAACTCATGCCGCGCTGGAGGCACTCACTCGGTTATGTCAGGAGTTTTGGAAGACAGCTACCTGGCCATCTGACTGGAGGAGATTCATATTTGTACCCATTCCAAAGAAAGGTGATCCCACAGAATGTGGAAATTATCGAAGAATATCATTTATATCACATACAAGTAAAATCTTACTGAAGATAATTCAAAAATGGTTGCAGCAGTATATTGCCAGAAAACTTCCAGAAATGCAAGCTGGATTCAGAAGAGGACATGGAATGAGGGATATCACTGCTGATGTCAGATGGATCTTGGCTAGAAACAAAGAATACCAGAAAGATGTTTACTTGTGTTTTATTGACTATGCAAAAGCATTTGATTGTGTGGATCATAACAAATTATGGATAAGATTGAGAAGAATGGGAATTCCGGGACACTTAATTGTACTCATGAGAAGCCTGTACACAGATCAGGAGGCTGTGTTGTTTGAACAGAACAAGGGGACACTGCATGGTTTAAAATCAAGAAGGGAGTGTGTCAGGGCTGTATCTTTTCACCATACTTCTTCAACTTGTATGCTGAGCAAATAATCCGAGAGGCTGGACTACATGAAGAAGAACATGGCATCAGGATTGAAGGAAGAATCATTAACAACCTGCAATATGCTGATGACACAACTTTGCTTGCTGAAATGTGGATGACTTGAAACATTAACTGATGAAGATTGAAGACTACAGTCTGCAGTATGGATTACACCTTGATATAAAGAAAATAAAAATCCTCACAACTGGGACCAATAAGCAGCACCATGATAAATGGAGAAAAGATTGAAGTTGTCAAAGGTTTCATATTACTTGGTTCTAAAATCAATACCAATAGAAGCAGCAGTCAGTGTATCAGATGACGTAAAGCACTGGGCAAGTCTACTGCAAAGGACCTGTTTCAAGTGCTGAAGAACAAACATGTCTCCTTGAGGACTAAGGTGTGCCTGACAGAAGCCATGGTATTTTCAATCACCTCATATGCATGTGGGAGGTGGACAAAGAATAAGGAAGACCAAAGAAAAGCCAATGCTTTTGAGTTGTGGTGTTGGCAAAGAATGCTGAAAGTGCCATGGACTGTTAAAAGAACTAACAGATCTGTCCTGTGAGAAGTGCAGCTGGAATGCTCCTTGGAAGGAAGAATGGCCAGACTTCGTCTCTCATACTTTGGTCATGTTGTGAGTAGAGACCATTCCCTGGAGAAAGACATCATGCTTGGTAAAGTGGAGGGTCAGCAAAAGAGAGGAAGGCCCTCAGCGAGATGGATTGATATCGTGGCTACAAAGAAGGGCTCAGGTATAGCAGGGATTTTGGAGCTGGCACAGGACCGGGTGGTTTTTCATTCTGCTGTGGATAAGGTCGCTATGAGTAGGAGATGACTGGACAGCACCAAACAACAACATACACATGTAACTATATGTATGTGCATATACATGTATGTGTGCATGGATGTATGTTCATATATATGATCAAACACAGAGGGAGCATAGTTACAGATACTTCTTAGGTATAACTAAACACCTCATAGGATTGGTTTTCCAGTCTGAAGACTTAGGACCCCAGTCCATGGGACAACTCAGTCACTTGGCAAAATACAGCTCACAACGTTGATGACCTGCATACCAGTTTGGTGAGTAGAGTCTGGTGTTCTCATTGAAACATTTGGTTGAATTCTCCAATGAAAGCACATGAGCTAGGGGAGTTGTTTTGGGGAGTTTTAAAATACAGATTCAATTTCCTTAAAGATTATAGGGCTTTTCAAATAATCTATTTCACATTGCATGGGTTGTGGTAGTTTATGTTTTTTGAGAAATTGGATCATTTCACCTAAGTTGTCAAATTCGTGTCTGCAAAGTTAGTCACAGTTTCTTCATCGTTCTCCTAATGTTTGCAGGGTCTGTAGTGCTATCCTGCTTTGTTCCTGAATTGGGTGCTGTGAATCTTTTTTTCTTTGTGAGTCTTGCTAAAGGTTTGTCATTGATTTTTCTGTTTTGACTTTTATTAATTTGCTCTTCACTTTAGTGCTTCCTTCTTTGTGCTAGCTTTGTGCTTATGTCCTCTCCTTCCTTTAAGTACTTGATTCTTTTTGCTATAATTTAGTTTATTTTTGTTCTTGAGAATACACACAGTAGACCACACACCAATTCAACAATTTCGACATGTACAATCAGTGATATTGATTATGTTTTTCAAGTTATGCAGCCATTCTCACTCTCCTTTCCCAAATCTTTCCTCCCCTATTAACATCAACTCCCCTCCCCTAAGTTTCCTATCTAATCTTCTGAGTTACTGTTGTCAGTCTCATACCATACAGGTAGTTACTAAGAGAGCCCAATGCTCAGAGCAGATACTCTTTATCGGTTTAGCTAAACTCTTGTTTGATTTGAAGAAGAATTCAGGGTATATTTTTGGTTCAAGGTTTAAAGATTTTATCAGGACAATAATTTGGGGGATTCATCCAGCCTCCATGGACCCAGAAATTCTAGATTCCGCAAGAATATGAAATTCTGTTCTGCATCTTTTGCCTTTTGATCAGAGTTCTTCTACAGAACCTTTGATCAAAGCATTCAGTAGTAGTAGCTGGGCACCATCTAATTCTTTTGGTCTCATGGCCAAGAAGACAGTTGTTCATGGAGGCAAATTCCAACTCATAGCAATCCCCTTTGGGTTTCCGAGGCAGTATCTCTACGGGAGTAGATTGCCCAGTCTTCTTTCCACAGAGTGCCTGGTGGGTTTGAACCACCACCTTCTGGTTAGCAGTCAAATGCCTTAGGCACTATACCACCAGAGCTCCTTGTTTAGCTGGGTATCATCTAATTCTTTTGGTCTGATAACAAAGAAGGCAGTTGTTCATGAAGGCAATTAGACATGCATCCCATTTCTTCCTCCCATCCTGGTACTTGATTCTTGATTCAAGACTTTTTTCCTTTTCTGATATATGTGTTTTATGTTACAAAATATTCCATTAGGACTGCCCCAGCTATGTCCCACAAATTTTGAAATGTTGATTTTTCATTTTAATTCAGGCCTATGTATTTTTCATTTCCTCTTTACCCATGAATCACTGAAAAGGATGGTGCTCTATTTCCAATTGTTTGGGGTTGTTGTATTTATTAGCTTTCTGTTACTGACTTCTAGTTTGCTACATTACGGTCTGTGTGATTCCAAGCTTTTTTGGGTTTTGAGGTTTCCTTTATGGCCCAGGATGTAGTTTACCCTTAGTACATGTTCCAGGGGTTCTGCCATTGGTGGGTAGGGTGTTCAGTGAATATCAGTGAGGTCCTACAGGTTAGTAGTGGTGTTGAGTTCTGTATCCATTGTGACTTTGTGTCGAGTTGTTCTATCAACTATTGAGAGACAGGTTTTGAAGTTGCCAACTATAATTGTAGATTTCTCTATTTCTCTTTTCAATTCTATTAGTTTTTGCTGCACATATTTTCAGCTCTGTTGGTTGGTGCACACATATTTAAGATTGCTATGTCTTATTGGTTGATTGACTCTTTTATCATTATATAACATCACTCTCTGGCCTTGATAATTTTCTTTGGTCTATACAGACCAACTGAAAAACAGATATAGTCATAATTAATATGTTAAAAAAAATCAATTTTCAAAACTGTACCTCTATCCTCTACTACCAGGTGGTCTCAAGCAAATTTCTTAACCTTTCTCTGCCTTAGGTACCTCTTCTATAAAATAGGGCTGATAAAATTTCTTCTCCAAAGGGTAGCATTGAGTATTAATGAGCTGATATGTGAAAAGTGCTCCCAACCATACTAAGTAAACACTCAGGATTCATAATCTTACTTGTGCAGCTCAAGCAAATAGTAAGGAAATGTCTACATTTCACCAAGCAATCCATCGCTCGGGTGGAATAGTCCAGGGAGGAATTAGTACACCTTCACGGGGAAACAAATGTTTGTGAGCTTGCTTTGTTGTGTGTTCTCTTATCTAATAGGTGTTCTCAGCTGGAGGTGGTTTTGCCTCCTGGGGAATATTTGGAAGTATCTGGAGACATTTTTTGGTTGTCTGCTGGGTAGAGGGGAGGAACGCTGTTAAACATCCAATGATGCTCAGGACAGCCTCCACCACAAACAATTACCCAGCCCAAAACATCAAGAGTGCCGGATTGAGAAACTCTGACCTGCTCTATGCCCAGCCTAGGGCTCTGCTTCTTCCAGAACCAAAAGAGTCACACCGAACCAGAGCAGTGAGAGCCGGGCTCTAAAGGCTAGACTCAATAGTAGCATCTTCCACTGTTACACCTGACATATCAAAAGTCACTCAGACGCATTGTTTTATGTTTGGAGCCTGCCACAGTCCTTTACTTACCTTTACAAGCATTGAGAAAGCAGAATGACAAGCCAAGATTCTTTTGATTAACAAAAACATGAGACTATTTATAAATGTTCTGTTGTTACCTGCATTAATTCAAATGTCCTTACCCAAGGTGACTAATCTTCACAAAAGCTTGTGGAGCTTGACTGTTACAGTTCACAGGAGAAACAAGTCAACCTTTGAAAGTAAAATGGCCCCGAAGGTTTGTTTCACAGACTACCTTTGAGGATATTTTTAAGGCTGTTAAATGTGGGATCTGTTGTCAGATATCGTTCAGAGTTTCCCGCCACAAATCGAGTTTCCCCTTGATGGTTTTGGTGTGTAGAACTCCATCTCATTTTGTGGCTGCATCACAGCGTCCTTCCAACCTGCTGCTGGTTGGGAACATGTGTAGTCTCAAGTGGCCCCGTAATCGAGTTTACTGGCACTGGCTGAGGAAGTGCAGTCCTGCGAAGAAACATGAAAACAAAAACCCGTGACCTTTGGAATGCCTCTGCCTCGCGGGGACCCCATTTGTATCAGGGAACTGGGCTCCAGACGGTTGTCGTGGCTGGTCTTTCAGAAGCAAATCACCAGGCCGTTCTTCCAAGGTGGCTCTGGTAGACTTGAACCTCCAACTTTCCTGGTTAGTAGCCCAATGCTTAACCCTTTATGCCACCCTGGCGGCCCCTGGAAAGGATGAGGCCTACACGCTGAAAAGGAGGAAAATAGAAATGTAACAGGGGGATGTGAGGCACATAATATTCTATTTCTACACAGCCCGTGCCCACTCTCAACACTTCCCTGTTGAGCAACGTCAATCACAGCGACCCTTCCAGTGAAGAACTCAGGCTAAGGAGCCGGCTGAGAACAAAGGGACCATGGCTTGGGCAGTGGCCGTGGTCACAAACACTGTCCCATGACCACTTGCAGAAATGAGAATGTAGTACCTGCTTGTATTTTCCTCCCTGGCAGGTTATGTATATTTGTCTTTCTAACTAATTTTCTTCTATTTACTATAGGATTCATGGTGGGCACGGAGGTTAGCTTCACAAGTTACCCTACACATTACAGGATTCCCAGATGGGATTGTGACATCTGGAAGAGGACTGGGCTCCAGCCAGGAATTCCAGTCTTGGAGGTGGAAGCAGTACCTGCTGAGCCTTACAACCTTTTGAGAAGAGAGTGAGTACACTGTGGGTGCTCTGTGGCCAATGAGGGTGTTCTAGGCAGGGAGAGTTGTTGAAATGAGAAGAAGGAAATGAGTGGATTTGGGGTAGCCCAAGGTGTAGATGATAAACAGCACCTGTCATGAAGGTTTTTCCAACCAGCGTCTGAATCTTCTCTGAGTGGGATCTCCTCCCCTAGAAGAGGCTAACATGTCCTCAGAGTCCTGTGCAGCAGGTTGCAAGCTGGTGACCCAGGTGACTCACCGAGGGGCGTTGCTGCCAGAATTTGGAGCAAGGATCAGGGGCGCAAAGAGGGAGGAACTGCCCAGAATGGAAGGTGATGGGGCTGGCACTGGAGGCACTAGTGAGCAGTTTCCAGAATGAGGGGAGATCACAGCTCTAGCAACTTCTGGTGCACCCTGGCATTGGTGGCAGAGACTGCTTCATCTGGGCCCAGAACAGCCCACACTCGTGTTCCCACAGCACGAGTACTGCAGCATGATTTTTTTTTTTTTTTTTTTAAATTGTGATTTGGGTGAAGGTTTATAGAGCAAATTCACTTTCCATACAGCGGTTCACATACACTTTGTCTCATGACATTGACCACAGTTTACCACAATACAACAGCTCCCCTCCCACTTCCTCCCCATAGTTACCTCTTCCCTGTGTCCAACCCTCCATACACTCCTGCCCCCTGAGCTATCTCCCTGTGCATAAGCAGCCCTTCTTTCTCCAATGATTGTTCTCTCCAAGGAGTGTCTCTACCTCAGATACATATATCATATGCCTGTCTTTTGTTTGGCTGGAAACCACAGGGTGGGTTCAATTCCAGACCTGAAGGGCAGATAGGCCATAGTCTCAGTGGTTCCACCAGGCTCTATTGGACCAGCAAACCTGATCCCCCGCCCCCCTTTTTTTTTTTCTCCAAATGATTTTGAGTTTTGTTCCACATTGTTCTCCCTCTCTATCAAGGATCTCCTACATAGATCCCTTTCCAAGTGGATGACAGTGGTAGCCAGGCACCATCTAGTTCTTCTGATCTCCTAGTCATATAGGCTACAGATCGGATGGTGTACCAGTCACTAGGACTAATTGTTTCCATGAATTTTTGGTTTTCTACATTCTTCTTTGCTCTGGATGAGGAGAGATCCATCGTTGCATCTAGATGGCTGCTTGCAAGCTTTTAAGATCCCAGTCGCTATTCACCAAAGTAGGAGGTAGTGTTGTACCCAGGCTGTAAAGGAGAATTTCGGAAGAGAAGAATACGCCAACCCACGCCAATGCAAATGAAATAGGACAGTTTATTAGCTAACTTAAGTTAGGGTCTTTGCCCTTACCAGGTCAGTGGCTTAAGCAAAAGACCCCGTACCCCGTTTCTTTCTCCAATTTATGGAAAAATATGGGGAGGGGCAGCACCGGGGCGAGGGGGTACAGGTGATTGGTTGTTGCTAAGGGATTTAGGGCAGTGATCTAAGATGTTGGGGGACGTAAAGAAACTCCCCCCGGCTCCAAAGTTCACTTAGGAAAATATTATCTAGGGAGGATGCGGCTCAGATATGTGGGAGACTTTCAGGAGTCGAGCAAATCTCTGATACGTGCTGAATCCGGATGGCTTTTGTGATGCGTGCTGAGTTCGGAGGAAGTTCCTTGATACCTGCTGAGACTGGAGGGCAGATAAAGGCCCTAAGGAGTGTTTAGAATTACAAAAGTTCTGTTAGCACTACTGACACTAAAAGGTTTCTGGTTAAAGATTTTCCTGGAGGCTGCTAGAACTCTGGCTTCAGATTGACTCACAGTAGAACAATGTTTTGTATAGTATGTTATGCCAATTGAGCTTGATGTTCCCTGTGATTATGGTCTGCAGCATGAGTTTTGAAGTATATTTTGACTCGGTGAACTCAGTGCCTGGGTCTACGAGACTGTGTGAGTTAGCCAGCTGTTGCCACTTGCTGCTGTTGAGTTGGTCCCAACTCACAGGGACACACACACAATGAAACGAAATGCCCCCAGTCCTCCGCCATCTCTGAGCTCCCTGGGGTCCAGACCATCGTGCTCCCTGGGGTTTTCATTGGCTGAGTTTTGGAAGGAGATCCCCAGGCCTTTCTTCCTAGTCTGGCTGAGTCTGGAAGCTCCTCTGAAAGCTGTTGAGCGTCCCCACAATACACAGTCTCCCCTGACTCACAGGTGGGAGATGTACAGGAAGTGCCTTGGCCGGGAATCAAACCTGGGTAGTCCCTCCGGAAGACAAGGAATCTACCATGGAACCACCATTCCCTGAAATCTGTTGTTGTTGTTGTTGTTGTTGTTATGTGCCCTCGAGTAGGAGGCAACTCATAGCAACCCCTCCTTGGGATTCTGAGGCGGTATCATTACGAAAGTAGATTGCCCAACCTCCCTTCCAAGAAGTGGCTGGTGGGTTTGAACGAAGAGCCTTCTGGTTAGCAGTCAGATGCCTTAGGTACCAGAGCTCCTTCCTGATATCTAGTATCCCTTAATAAATGTGTTTTCTGCTTAAATTATCCAATATTTGCTTCTATAGCTTGCAAATGAATACCTAGTGATGATATATGGAAATTGATGAATAACAGGAATGGTATAATGAGTGATTTTTTTCTTCTTTCCACTTTTCCGTTTATGTAATAGGGGAAAAGAGACACCAGATTCAAACAGGTTCAATAGAGATACTTTCATTAGGTCTTGGTGGTGGTGCAGGCACCAAAGACAAAGACAGATGAAGGAAGCCATCAGCAGCTCACATAGTAGAGAAAGCTGAAAGGAGTCCACTGACTCATGGCCATGGGGCTAATTACATATGAATGAAAACAAAGGGAATCATCACAAAATCAGGATCTGTGACAATCGATGTGTCACCATCGCAGGCAGGACTACAGAAGTGGGAGAGAAAACATGGCTGGGAATTGGAGATGGAGAAGGGTTACGGGATTGGTTCTGGGCCTTGACTACCTGGCTAAGGCGGTGGTCTGGATAGGCTGTGACTCATGACCACGCAGCCTGAGGCTTAGCCACAAGGTGGCTAGCAAACAATACCAAGACCCCAACGTTCATTTAAACTAGAAAAGGATGCTCTCGGGCAAGTTCCCCAGTTCTCTGTGTGAGCCTAAGCTGCTTTGAGCCACACTCCTCCTGAGGGCAAACTGTCCCTCCTCCGCTTTCTCCTGAGACTTGTCTATGCATAGTCATACCGCTGGCTTCATGGTCAGAAAGAACCCAAATGGTGCTTGAAACTTTTGTCAAGCCTCAAAATGGAGGGAGGGCTTCCACTGCAGAGTACAGCCTACCACAAAGCCAAGCACTTTAGAATTCAAGCTCTCAGACGACGACCATCATAGGAGGAGGAAAAAATCAGGTTTTCTATTCAGTTTGTTCATCTGATTTTTCTCTTAAAAGCTTAGTGCAGCTGTAGCCACAGGGAGGAGACCCTCAAAAAACAGTTGTGATGAATCCGATTGAAAAATGGGCAGAAGACATGATTAGACACTTCACCAAAGATGATATTCAGGTGGTCAACAAACATATGAAGAAATGCTCACCATCATTAGCCATCAGAGAGATGCAAATCAAAACAACAGTGAGATACCATCTCCCCCCAGCACTAATAGCAAAGTTCAACAAGGCAGAAAATAACAAATGCTGGCGAGGATGTGGAGACATTGGGACTCTCATATACTGCTGGTGGGTCTGTAAAATGATACAACCACTGTAGAAAGCAGTATGGTGATTCCTTAAAAAGCTGGAATTAGAAATACCATTTGACCCAGCCATTCCATTACTAGGTATATATCCTAAAGAAGTGAGAGACATGACAAGAACAGATACATGCACACCCATGTTCATCACAGCACTATTTACAATAGCTAAAAGATGGAACAACTTAGGCGCCCATCAACAGAAGAATAGATAACCAAACTATGGTATATACACACAATAGAATACTATGCAACACTAAAGAATGATGTTGAATCTGCAAAACACCACATAACATGGATGAACTTGGAGGACATCATGCTGAGTAAAATAAGTCAATCCCAGAAGGACAAATATAGTATTAGTCCGCTATCATAAAAAGTCAAGGAAAGATTTATATATGGAAGGAAACTTTGTTGGTTATCAGGGGTGGGGGAGGAGGGGAGTGAAGGAAACACTGCAAAAAAAAAAAAATGCATCGACCAATGTCATTTTAGTTTTGTGTATTTCACTGTACATAAATTATCTTTCAATAAAATGTATTTAAAAGAAAGAAAAGAATGATTGTGGTGATTAACCTTTGAAGCTTTAAGACATCAACCTCACTCACTTCCCTGCTGTGTTTTGATCTGCTCCAGGTGGTTGCTTTGTTTTGTAAAGAGTGACTCATTACAGATAATCAAGACAGGACTTCAAGGCCGACTGTCACCAATTACCTGTCTGCATGCTTTCAACAAAAGCTGCCTGCTTGCTCGCTTTCTGTCCCTGCCAGAGTCGGTTCTGCTAGCTTACACTTTCAGAGCTAATTGAAAGGGCACACTTAGTTTCCTTTTCCAAGCTGCCTTTATTTGCTTGGAAAATTCTTGCATTTCCTTCTCTCTCAACCCCTCCCATCTCTTCACTCCACACCCCTGAAACTAAGAGGAAGTCCTTAACGTCATCGCAACATGCCATTCCTAAAAACATAAAAACACCCACGATGGGTCCTAAAGGCTTTGGGTTTCTTTCTACATCTTTTTCAATGGAAGAAGACCCAATTCCTTCCCTTTTTCATGGTGTCTTTCTGACTACACTGGGCTAGGAATTCCCTGCCATTTAAGATCAACACTTTCAAAAGCCTTTAGAATTAGTAGCCAATAACTTTTGAAAACTGTACTCGCACTTCTATGAGCTATCTATCCCAAAGTTTGGAACTTTCCAATAACAAAACATTTTCACACAATATTTAAACACTGTTCTACAATTCTTGTTGTTGTTATTGTTAGCTGCCTAGAGTCAGCCCCAAGTCGTGGTGACCCTGTGCAAGATGCGATTGGACCATTGTGATCCATGGTGTCTTACTGGCTGATTTTCTATTTGGATGTAGGTACCCAGGCCATTCTCCCTAGTCCATCTTAGTGTGGAAGCTCCAATGAAACCTGTTCAGCATCAGCCCAACATGCAAGCACCCCCTGACACACGGGTGGTGGCTGGGCATGAGGTAAATTGGTGAGTAATCAGACTTGGGTCTCCCGCATATTGTTGTTGTTGTTGTTGTTAGGTGCTGTTGAGTCACCTCCAACCCATAGCAACCCAGTGTACAACAAGACAAAACACTGCCTAGTCCCACACCAGCCTTACAATCCTTTTTATACTTGAGTCCATTATTGTAGTCACTATGTCAGTCTATCTTGTTGAGGGCCTTCCCCTTTTTTGCTGACCCTCCAATTTACCAAGCATGATATCCTTCTCCAGTGAATGGTCCCTTCTGACAACTTGACCCAAGTAGGTGAGACAAAGTCTGGCCATTCTCGCTTCCAAGGAGCACTGCAGCTGTACTTCTTCCAGGACAGATTTATTTGTTCTTCTGGCAGTCCATGGTACTTTCAGTATTCTTTGTCAACATCACGACTCCAAAGCACCAACTCTTCTTTAGTCTTCCTTATTCATTGTCCAGGTTTCACACGCATATGAGGCAATTGAAAACACCATGGCTTGGGTTAGGTGCACATTAGTCTTCAAAGAGACACCTCTGCTCTTCAGCACTTTATAGAGGTCTTTTGCAGCAGATTTGCCCAAGGCAATGCATCATCTGATTTCTTCATTGCTGCTTCCACTGGTGTTGATTGTGGAATCAAATGATATGAAATCCTTGACAACTTCAATCTTTCTCCACTTATCATGATACTGCCCATTGGTCCAATTGTGAGGATTTTCATTTTCTTTATGTTCACATGTAGTTCACACTGCAGAATGTAGTCTTTAATCTTCATCAGTAAGTGCTTTGAGTCATCTTCACTTTCCACTGAGCCACCCATGCTCTCTAGTAGAGGCACGGAAGCTATACAAAGAACCAAATCTAACTTTTATGGGTGGAAACTACAATTACTGAGAGAAAAACACAACCAGGTGAGATTAATGGTAGATGTGATTACATATCACATAAGAAAAGATTATTGAACTCGATGTAATAATAGAATCTATCCCAAATGAAACACAGAGAAAAAGACTCTAAAAAATTAACAATGCATCTATGAAATGTGAGACAATATTATATGGTCTCATGTACATGTAATTGGAAAAATAACAGCCAGAATTTTTTCAAATTTGACAAGCTCTGGTGGCATAGTGGGAGGTCTGGTGGCACAGTGCCTAAGGCATTTGTTTGACTGCTAACCAGAAGGCTGGCGGTTCAAACCCACCAGCTACTCCTTGGAAGGAAGATTGGACAATCTACTTCTGTAGTGATACTACCTTGGAAACCAAAGGAGGGGTCGCTATGAGTTGGGTCTGACTCGACGGCAGTGACTATAAATGCACAGATCCAGGAAGCTTGATGAACCCCAAACCTAAGAAACATGAAGAAAACTACACCAAGACATTGCATAACTAAATTGCTCAAAACCAATGATAAAAAAAAAAAAAAAAAAAAACTTTAAAAATTGCTGAAAACCAATGGCAAAGAGAAAAACTTAAAAATTTAAAGAGGAAAAAAAGACACAGTGCAGAGAAAGAAGAAAGATAAGCATGACTGCAGGTTTCTTGACAGACACAATGTAAGCCAGAAGATAGTGGGGCAATGTCTTTTAAATTGAGCACAGGCAGAAAGGAAGAATTACAAAGATGCAAGGAATACTATGGGGTGGGGGTGGGGGGGCATATGCAGTCTTGATTCCAACTCAGGTAATGGTTTCATTGGTCCATACAGATACCAAATTATCAAATTAGCATAGTGCCTAAGGCACTTGACTGCTAACCAGAAGGCTGGCGGTTCAAACCCACCAGCCACTCCTTGGAAGGAAGGTTGGGCAATCTACTTCTATAGTGATACTGCCTCGGCAACCCAAGGAGGGGTCGCTATGAGTCAGGGCTGACTTGATGGCACATAACAACAACAACAACAACACTAAAAAACAAACTCACTGCCATTGAGCGAATCTGACTCATAGCAAGCCCTCCTTGAGGCAGTATCTCTAGGGAAGTAGATTGTCCAGTCCTCCTTCTGAGGAGTGGCTGGTGGGTTTGAACAGCCAGCCTTCTGGTTAGCAGTCACATGTCTTAGGCACTATGCCACCAGAGCTTCCACAATGTTGTCAGTGATAGGGTAACATCCATATACCAACAAGGAAGACCAGTTAATAGACTGTTAGTCAAATATACACACCAACTACTAAAGCCAAAGATGAAGAAATTGAAGATTCATACCCACTTTTGCAGGCTGAAGTTGACCAAACATGCAAACAATATGCACTGATAATTACTGGTGTTTGGAATGTGAAAATTGGAAACAAAGAAGAAGAATTATTAGTTGGAAAATCTTGCTTTGGTAATAAAAATGGTGCCAGAGATCATACGATAGACTTCTGCAAAACCAATGACTCATTCATTGCAAAAACCTTTTTCAACAACATAAACAGTGACTATACATGTGAACCTCACCAAATACATAGGAGTGAAATTGACCACATCTGTGGAACAGGATGATGGAGAAGCTCAATATCATTGGCCAGAATGATATCATGGAACAGACTATCAATTGTGATCAACTGTGGAACAGACCATCAATTGCTCATATGCAAGTTTAAGTTGAAGCTGAAGAAAATTAAAATAAGCCCTTGAGAGCCAAAATATGACCTTGAGAATATCCCACCTGAATTTTGAGACCATCTGAAAAATAGATTTGATACACTGAACACCGGTGACTGAAGACCAGATGAGATGTGGGATGATATCAAGAGCATCAAACACAAAGAAAGTGAAAGGTCATTATAAAGACAGGAAAGAAAGAAAAAGACCAAAATGAATGTCAGAAGAAACTCTGAAACTTGCTGTTGAATGGAAAGTAGCTAAAATGAATGGAAGAAATGATGAAGTAAAAGACCTGAATAAAATGTTTTAAAAGGCAGCTCAAAAAGACAACTCCTCCTGCCCCCTTTCCCGCAAAAAAACCCACTCCCATCAGAGTCCATTCTAACTGACAGCAGCCCTACAGGACGGAGTAGAACTGCCCCTTAGGGTTTCCAAGGCTGTAAACCTCAACAAAAGCAGACTGCCTCATCTTTCTCCTATGGCTGGTGGGTTCAAACTGCTGACCTTTTTGTTAGCAGCTGAATGCTTTAATCAGTATGCAATGCAAGATTCCTTCAAGAAGACAAAGTAAGGAATTATAATGAACTGTGCAAAGACCCGGAGTTAGAAAATTAAAAGCAAAGAACATGGTCAGTATTTCTCCAGCTGAAAGAACTGAGAAAAAATTTCAAGCCTTAAGTTGCAATATTATAGGATTCCATGGGCAAAACAATGATGCAGGAAGCATCAAAAGAAGATGGAAGAACACAGTCACTGTAACAAAAAGAATTGGATGACATTCAACCATTTCAGCAGGTAGCATATGATCAAGAACTGATGGTATTGAAGAAAGTCCAAACTGTACTGCACAAATTGGGGGGGGAGGGGGGTTGGGGAACAAGGCTCCAGGAATTGACGAAATACCTATTGAGATGTTTCAACAAACAGATACAATGCTGAAAGTGCTCACTCGTTTATGCCAAGAAATTTGGAAGACAGCTACCTGGGCAGCTACTGGAAGAGATCTTTGTTTATTTATGTCCATTCCAAAGAAAGATGACACAACAGAATGTAAAAATTATCAAATAATATAATTAATATCACATACAAGTAAAATTTTGCTGAATATATTTCAAAAACTAGTTGCAGCAATACATCGACAGGGAAATGCCAGAAATTCAAGCTAGATTCAGAAGAGGGTATGGAATGAGGGATATCATTGCTGATGTCAGATGGATCTTGGCTGAAAGCAAAGAATATCAGAAAGGTGTTTACCTGCATTTTATTTACTATGCAAATGCATTTCACTGTGTTGGTCATAATATATTAGTCATAAAATTGTGAAGACTTGGAATTCCAGAACACTTGTGGGAACTTGTACATAGACCAGAAGGCAGTCATTCAAACAAAACAAGGGGATACTGGTTTAAAATCAGGAAATGTGTGCATCAGGGTTGTATCCTTTCACCATACTTATTCAATCTGAATACTGGGCAAATAATCCGAGAAGCTTGACTGAGTGAAGAAGAATGTGGCAACAGGATTGGGGGAAGACTCATTAACAACCTGCGATATGCAGATGACACAACCTTGCTTGCTGAAAGGGAAGACGACTTGAAGCGTTTACTGATGACTATGTCTTCACTTACTGAAGACTATACAGCCTTGATTACACTTCAACATAATGAAAACAAAAATCCTCACAACTGGACCAATACACAGCATCACGATAAAGGGAGGAAAGATTGAAGTTGTCAGAGATTTCATTTTACTCAGATCCACAATCAATGCCCATGGAAGCGGCTAGTCAAGAAATGAGACATCGTATTGTGTTGGCAAATCTGCTGCAAAAGACCTCTTTGAAGTGTGAAAGAGCAGCGATGCCACTTAGAAGAATTAAGGTGCGCCTGACCTAAGCCATGATATTTTTCGTCGCCCCATATGCATGTGAAAGCTGGAGAAGGAATAAGGAAGACCAAAGAAGAGTTGATGCTTTTGAGGTGTGGTGTTGGTGAAGAACGCTGAAAGTACCATGGACTGCCAGAGAAACGAACAAGTCTGTCCCGGGACAAGTGCAGCCTTGGAAGCGAGAACGGCCAGACTTCGCCTCACCTACTTGGGGCATGTTGTCAGAAGGAACCATTGCCTGGAGAAGGACATATGCTTGGTAAAGCAGAGGGACAGCAAAAAGAGGAAAACCATCGGCAAGATGGACCGACGCAGAGGCTGCAACGACGGGCGCAGGCGTAGTAAGGACGCGAGGCTGCTGCGGGACCCTGCAGTGCTCGGTTCTGCTGTACCCGGGGGCGCCAGGAGTTGGAGCCCACTCGAGGGCACCCAACAACAACAACACTTGCTGAGAGGCTGTCTCTTCCCCACTTCCTGAGTTTTGGCCTTTTTTCACAGATCAGCTGTCCATAGTGGCTGGATTTACTTCTGAGCTCTCAGCTCTACGCCATTGGTCCAGGTGTCTATCATTCTACCAGAATCCAGCTGTTTTGACTACCACGGTTGCAGGCAGGCTTCGAGCTCAGCAAGTGGGAGGCCTCCCACTCTGTTCTCCTCTGGCTGTGCCCAGCTTGCCCAGGATCTCTTTCCTTGTCTTATAAAGCTGGTGACTAGCTTTTCCATCTCTTTAAAGATACTAGTTTCATAGTCGTATTAGTTTGATAGTGTTGAGTGATCATTTGATCTCTATAAATCTTATCCATTTGTTAAATGTGGATAAGAATACCTCTTTCACTGAACTGCTGTAAGTAAAAAAACACCTGTGCAGGTAAAATGGTAAAATTCTTAGCCTAGCACCTACATATATGAGATAGTCAAGTAATAGTAGCATTTGTTTTTGTTTTTATTTTTATGTATAGCATTCATTATTCACCGAACGCATCATATATTCATTTGTTAAGCTATTTGTTTTCTGTCTCTTCTCAACGGAGCAGGGACTTTGCTTTTGCATTGATACTTTCCCAATGCCCTAAATAGAACCTGGCATGCAGAAATTGTTCAGAAGTTCTGGGTTGCTGAGGGTGGGTGTGGATATAAAAGGAGAAAAGGCGAAGGTGAGAAGGAGCTTGTGACGGTGGAAGGGTTCTGTGCCTTGATGTTGGTGATGGATACATGCATGGACGCATGAGATTAAATGGCCTGGAGCTGACCACACAGACACACACACACACAAGTGCGTGCCCAATGGGGGAATCTGAACACATCTGTGGACTGATCCCTGCTGTGATAGTGTCCTGTGGTTACACAAGATGTTATCATTAGGACCTCCCTGTACCTGTGTTTTCCAACTTCTTGTTTTCCCAACTTTCTATAATTAAAGAAAAAAATTAAAAAATTGTTGAGTGATTAAATTACTTAAGTACAATTGCAACTCTATTTAAAAGAAAAAGAGAGAGAGAGATTCAAAAAGGAAAAGATGAATAATTATGTACCTGCATCTTTCTTTGGAATTTTTTAATGATGGGAGATTTTTCTCTTTCTGTTTGAATTCTTGATGGGAAAAAAGCCAAGAAGTTTTAGGCTTTAATTTTTTGCTTTGTTTCTTTATTCTAGATGTTCTTTGAGTCACCCACCACAGAGATGAAAGCCTTTGAAGAACCCTTGAACCATAAAGGCGGCAGCCCCACTCGCTCCAGCCCTCGAGGTCCCAGTTCACCCCAAGAAGCTAGTGCATCTGGGCATGGGGGGGGGG
>NW_006922225.1:1251633-1267312 GCF_000298275.1 Orycteropus afer afer | reverse complement strand
GCCCGCCTCGCCCGGCTCGGTCCTTGCTGCCGCAGCGGGCAGACGGTGAGTGCGCTCGGGCTGGGCTCGGGCTGGCTGGGGGTCCGCGGAGACGCAGGCCACGCAAGGGCGAGGGCCCGGCCTGCAGGCGCGGTGCCTGCTCGGGGCCGGGGCGTGGGGCTCGGGCTCCGCCAGGGCTGGGCTCCGGGACGGGCCAGGCGGGGGGGACAGGGCCACTGCGGAGAAGGGTGTCCCCGGTCGTTAGGGGACGTGTCCCAGGAGGGTCGTAAAGGCGCGGGCGGTGGGAGGCCGTGAGCCCGCGTCGTGTCGGGGCCCGGGAGCGACGGTGGCGGAGAGATTGCGGGCTGCGGCCTGGGGGTTCCCCCAGACTCTGCTGCGCTCGGCCCGCGGCTCATTCTCGCCACATTGTCCTGGCGGCGCCTTGTCCGGAGAGGACGGTCCCTGCGTTCTGCGGTTTGCGCTCCGCAGGGCGCCACGGAGACGCGAGCTGAGGGACCGCGGAGGCGCCCTGGTCACCTCCGGGCTGGAGGGCGCTTGGGTTGGGCTGCCTCTGGTGACGCCGAGGTGACAGCCCTCGCCCACGCAAAGGCCGGGGTCCAGGGCCCGGAGATGGGGGTGGGGACTCAGGCAGCCATTAAGTAGGGAGGAACGGGCGCACGTAAACCCAGGGCCACCGAGTGGGATCGACTCCTAGCGACCCTCCAAGGCAGAGGAGAACTGCCCATGGCGTTTCCGAGGCTGTACATCTTCACAGAAGCAGGCGGCCACATCTTTCTCCCCGGGAGTGGCTGGTGGTCCAACCTTTGACTTAGCAGCTGAGTGCCCTAACCACTGCGCCACCAGAGCTGGGTTTTTGAGTTCCTTGTCGAACCGCAGAGCTGGTCTTGCGTTGCCTCGTGTGCCAGGAGGAGAAGGCACAAAATGTGGGGAAAAAGATCTTAGTTACTGGGTAAGCATGGACACACCTCAGGGAGACACGCAGATCTAATCAGACAGACGGACGGACTGTCTAGCTGACGGTCCAACTATCCATCCATACTTTCATCATCCAAACTGCCTATTTGTCATTTGCATTTTAATTCCTTGCTCTCTTTTTTGCCTTGGTTTGATTTTTTTAAAAACTATTATGAACCATGCCACAAAATAGGATATAAAGCGCTTAAGAATGATTTAAGGAATAATTAAATGACTGCCTATCTCTTAGGTCAGAAAATAAGACACTACAGGACCTTAGAATGCCCCTGTGTGTACCAACTCATTGCCACCTCCTCCCTCCCCTGAAGGAGTTCTGGTGGCACAGTGGTCAAAGAGATTTCCTGCTGACCCAGAGGTCAGCGGTTTAAACCCACAGGCTGCAAAGAAGACAGGTGTGGCAGTTTGCCTCCGTAAAGGTTTACTGTCTTGGAAACTCTGTGCAGGCAGTTCTACCTTGTCCTGAAGGGTTGGAATCATTCCAAGTGCAGTGGGTTTGGTTTTGGCCCTCTTCCAAGAGGTGTCCATATTAACCATTCCCTTGCTTTTCTTTGTGGTGTTTCCATTCATGTATGTATTCCAAAGCAATATATGGGTTGCTTTTCCCTATTTTAAAATTCAACACCAATGGCTTTATACTGTACTATCCTTGTTATTGTTGTTGTTGTTATGTGCCATCGACTCATAGCAACCCCTCCTTGGGTTTCTGAAGTGGTATCACTATGGAAGTAGATTGCCCAACCTGCCTTCCGAGCAGTGACTAGTGGGTTTGAACCGCCAGCCTTCTGGTTAGCAGTCAAGTGCCTTAGGCACTAGGCTACCAGAGCTCCTGTACTATCCTTAGGTTTTTTGAAATTCCACCTTATTCGTGTGTCCTCTGTTTTCACTGTTTATAGTATGGAAATACAGTAGTTTATTTTATTTATCTCCTGCTGATGGACGGTGGGGTTGTTTCTCCTTTGGGAGATGTGTTAGTCATCTGTAGCTGGGTAACAAATCATCCCGATGCTTCATGGCTTAGAACAGAACATTTGTTGTCTCACAGTCTCTGTGGGTGGGGAATCCAGGGACTTGCGGGGTGCCTCTTATTCAAGGTCCCTCATGTTGTTGTTGTTGTTATGTGCCCTGACTCGTAGCGACCCCTCCTTGGGTTTCCGAGGCAGTATCACTACGGAAGTAGGATTGCCCAACCTTCCTTCCGAGGAGTGGCTGGTGGGTTTGAACCACCAGCCGTCTGGTTAGCAGTCAAGTGCCTTAGCCACTATGCTACCAGAGCTCCCAAGGTCCCTCATAGACTATACTCAGTGTGTTGACTAAGCCTACAGGCATCTCAGGGGTCCGTGGGTGATGCAAACCGTGAACACACTCTGGTGCTAACAGAAAGGTTAGAGGTTCAAGTGGACCCTTGAAAGAAACACCTGGTGATCTACTTCCCAAAAAGCAGCCACTGAAAACCCTACAGAGCAGACTTCTACTCTGCTGCACATGGGGTGCCTTGAGTCAAGGTCACCATGAATCAGAGTCCACTCTACAGTGAGTCATAGTCATCCCAAGGATCATACTGGGGAGAACCACTTCTAAGGTCACTCCGATGTCTGCTGGTGGGCTCTGGGCCTCACTGTCTTTGGTGGGACACATCAGTTCTCACATGGGCCACTATGTGGAGGCCAGTCACAACATGGCAGCTTGCTTCCCCCAGAGTGAGGGGTCCCAGAGAGATAGAGAGAGAAGGTGGAAGTGAGGTTCTTTTTGTAACATCATCTCAGAACTGACATCTGTCAGAGTGGACCATCAGTCTTATACACATTAGAAGAGGAAATAAAGAGTTTTACTGAAAGGTGGAGAGATTCACAGATCAGGAGACACTCTAGCACTCAGGCAGGGTACTTTACTGTTCTAAATTGCAAGAAAGAGAAGGGTTTTCATCGGGTGGAGTAAACAAAGAACTACATGCTCACATGCATGAGGGGTTCCATGAGAAGGAGTTACAAGGGGATTGTTAAATCACAGTTATTCTTAACATCATTTCTATGTTCTAGCCTCCACGATATGATGACCAAACCATTCTTCTGGGAGCAAGCCACACAAACACCTTTTAACAAACAATTCCTCACATAAGCAAAAATCTTGACCCTTGCTTCTTTCAGGCTATAGGCAGTTATGCTTTTACAAGAAGCTAGATTGTCTCTTTAGAGCAGCAAGAGCAGAGTTTTTAGGCCAAGCTGCACAACTAGACCACACACAACTAGACCAAGCTTCAAAAAAAATGGAGTTCGGTTTAGATCTAGGGCAGCCATTTTAGTCATGTCAAGTACCTTGGTTTAGGGGTTTGCTTAATCATTTTCCCCCTTTTGAATCACGCTACCACTGGGGGGGGCACAGATCACCCAAAGGTCTTCTGCAAAGATTTAGTATTTCTAAGATGGCTACTGCATTTGACCTTTTAAGACGCCAGACACCAGTTCTGTTATTAGAGGATGCTGGGCACCCTACAATATTACCTAGCTATAGTTTCAAGTGTCATCTTCAGGGTGAGTTGGTTCTCACTGGGGAGTGTTTTGTAACAGGACCACATTAGAGCAACAACTTGGCATTCAAAAAGGTCTGATCCCAGAGCTAAATTTCATTCTCCTTAGCAAAATTAGTTTCTTCTAAATACATGATTTGTTGCATGGGTAGATGTCTCGAGGGTTGCCTGGGGCAATTGGAAACATAGTATTCTAATACATTTAACAAGCCCTATAATATCAGATGGATCTCGGCCAAAAGAAAAGAATATCAGAAAGAAGTTTACTTGTGTTTTATTGACTATGCAAAAGCATTCAATTGTGTGGATCATAACAAATTATGGATAACACTGAGAAGAATGGGAATTCCAGAACACTTAATTGTACTCATGAGAAACCTGTACATAGATCAGGAGGCTGTTGTTGGAACAAAACAAGGGCATACTGCATGGTTTAAAATCAAGAAGGGAGTGTGTCAGAGTTATATCCATTCACCATACTTATTCAGTCTGTATGCTGAGCAAATAATCCAAGAAGCTGGATTTTAAGAAGAACATGGCATCAGGATCGGAGGAAGACTCATTAACAACCTGTCATAGGCAGATGACACAGCTTTGCTTGCTGAAAGTGAGGATAACTTGAAGCACTTACTGATGAAGATTGAAGTCTACAGTCTGTGGTATGGATTACATCTCAATATAAAGAAAATAAAAATTTTCACAACTAGACCAATAAGCAGTATCATGATAGATGGAGAAAAGATTGAAGTTGTAAAAGACTTCGTATTACTTTGGTTCCATAATCAATGCCAATGGAAACAGCAGTCAAGACATCAAACAATGTATTGCATTGGGAAAATCTGGTGCAAAAGTCTTCTTTCAAGTGCTGAAGAGCAAAGATGTCTCCTTGAAGACTAAGGTACGCCTAACCCAAGCCATGGTATTTTCAATTGCCTCTTGTGCATGTGAAAGCCAGACAACGAATAAGGAAGATCGAAGAAGAGTTGGTGCTTTTGAGTTGTGGTGTTGGTAAAGAATACTGAAAGTACCATAGACTGCACAAAGAAGTAACAAATCTGTCCTGGAAAAAGTGCAGCTGGAATGCTCCTCAGACGTGAGAATGGCCAGCCTTTGTCTCACCTACTTTGGTGATGTTGTCCAAAGGTACCATTCTTTGGAAAAGGATATCATGCTTGGTAAAGTGATGGGTCAATAAAAAAGGGGAAGGCCCTCTACGAGATGGATTGACACAGTGGCTGCAATGATGGGCTCAGGTATAGCAAGGATCATGAGGCTAGCACAGGACCGGCCAGTGTTTTGTTCTGTTGTCCATGGGGTCGCTATGAGTTGGAGATGACTCGATGGCATCTAACAACAACAACATAATAACAATGACCATGATTAAAAGGAGTAGGCAATAGTAGAAAAGAGTAGTTCCATATCCAATACTTTGATGTAACCAACTAAAAATATCAAAGAGAAGCTACAGTCATGGGGGGAATGATACATAATTGGGAGGTTTTTTGACATCATCAGCACAAATGGATAATTCTCCAATTCTAGGGGATCCTGGAGTCAGGCACAAATGGGAGACTTTTGTCATTTTTGAAGCAATGATTTGCTACTATGTAATAGTGTTGATCATCATTTAAAAAAAAAAAAAAAGCAACAAGGTGTGGAATGACTAAAACACGCTCGCCAGGCATGAGTAAGGATGATGGGTAGGTGCACAATTCTGGGGGTAGCCATAAGTTGATGTAAAAGGCCCTTTTAAATTGTTTTTCAAATTAAGCAGTAAAATCAGGTGGGAACTTACTATCTAAGACTGGTACAGCACATGGATCAATATGGTGCTGTGTAGACCAAGGGAAAAAGTGACATACCCAACATTCAGTCAGATTTTGGGCACCAGCTACTGATTGAGTTAATTCAATAGGAGCATTTTTGTTCAAGGCATCAGTGATAGTTATAATCAACAGAGAATGATTCTTTAAAATTTCATAATGGAGAGTAGTTTAGTTAGTTACTTTGATTTACTAGGAGATGAGTAAAACTTGTTTCAAAGGCTATGATTATTAGACACTGCAACAATTTCAACACAGGATCAAACTTACTAAATTAAGGTTAAAAGTATTCAATTATTACCAAAGTCATTAAGAAATAATTCCACAAGTTCACAAAAAAAAAGTCAAAAGCATTAAAATACCAACAGTTAGGAAACAGTGCAAAAATTCCAGCAGCCTCCACATCATCCTGTCCCTGACCTTGAAATGAGCCTGTGTTTCTGAAGTTGCAGCTTCTGGTCACTGGGGCGTTCCAGCCAGTCTCCAATCTCCAGTTGGCTGGCAAGTCCAGGTAGGTGCATTAGCTTTCTTTAACTGTGATAAATGAATTTAAGTGTTAATCTCTTCTAGTTTTGCTGGACAAGGATTAATTAAAAGAACCAGATAAAGCCCCTTCCAACAAAGTTCTAAGGAATCTTGTAATTGATGCTTTTTCTAGTAAACCAAATTTCCTGGGTTAGTGTTAAATAAAGTAGGGGAGTCAGGTTTTTGCTCCTCAAATGTTTCTTTAATTTTTAAAAAATATTTCTTAGAGTAGTACATAAGAGATAGACAATATTTTAATAATTGAGGTTGTACTAAGTTAGGCTCAGTAGAGGCAAAGGAAGGAAGGGTCATAGGCCTTCTAGTAACTTTCATAAAGAGTGAGTTTATGATATCCAAAAGGAGTTCTCTTAAAGGGAGAATATTGTCCAAGCAAACCTAAGGATTCAGAAAACTTGGTGAGATGAGTCTTTAGTATACCATTAGTTCCTCCTACAAGTCCAGAAGATCGAGGATGGTAAGGGCAATGCGACCTCTGGTACATGTGGAAGTCTGGACATAATTCTTGTATAACATGCCCAGTAAAATGAGCTCCCTGATCACTGCAAAGCACTTTTGGTGCTCTTCAGGGAGGTATTATGTTTTCAAGGAGCCTCTTTGTTACAACAGAAGCAGTGGTGTATTGGCAGGGGAAAGCCTCTACCCAACGTGAAAACCTAAAAGTCATTACTGCCACTACCCACTGCCATCAAGTCAATTCTGACTCATAGCGACCCTACAGTAAGACATATTTATACCTGTTTGAAGGTGGAAGCTGGATACAATCTAACCACCATTCAAGCATAGGTCCAAAAGATAAAGGGTAATGCCCAACCAAAATCTTAAGATGTCTCCCAGGGTTATAGCAAGGGCAAATAGGGCAATAAGAGGTTGTGTGCTCAGCTGCCTGGGAACCTTGTCCCACCAGCATTTCTTGTAAAATTCCAATCCTTTTATCTCTTCCTAGATGAGTATTCTCATGTAGAGTTCTCATCACAGGGACTTGGAAAACTTTAGGGGGGACGGTTTTAGCATTGGTCCTTAACCATAGTTTAGCGTTGGGGTCTCGGGTCTTTTCCATGTCTCAATTTCATCTGACTGAGCTAAATGCAGGTATCTTAGAAGCTTTCCCCTGGTGGGTTCAAAAACATGAGTTACTTCTTGGGAACAGTTCTCTGCAGGCTCTTCTAGAGGCCCCTCGACAGACTCCTGTGTTCAAGAGGGGCAACAATAACTTTGGAAGCAGCTTGTTTCGCAACTGCACAGACAAGGTTACTTCTTCCCATTTCTTCAGTTTTGGGCACTCCCTCCAGTTGGTGTGCCTGTATTTGATTACAGCAATTTCAGAAGGGAGCAACAAGGCATCTAAAAGGTCTGCTACTAAAATCTTGTTTTTAATAGGATGACCAAACCCAAGAAAAACCAAACTCATTGCCATTGAGTTGATTCCAACTCCCAGCTACTCCCTTTGTGTTTCCAAGGTGATAAATCTTTACAGTAGTTTGCCAGTCTCTCTCCATGAAGTGGCTGGAGGGTTTGAACTGCCAACTTTCTGTTTAGCAGTCAAATGCCTACTACGCCACCAGAGATCCTTTAATAGTATGACCAGAGGGGCTAAAAACTATCTTTGTGTCCATAACATACCATAATCATGAATAACTCCAAATACATATTTCAAATCTGTGAAAATATTCATGGACTTCCCTTTATAAAGTTTGTAGGCTTGAGTTCAAGGGCAGTAAGTTCAGTTTGTTGGGCTGAAGTGGCTGGTTTTTGAGGACTTTGGTAGAAGTTGTAAAACATAACCAGCCTGCTAATGAGAGTCAGGAGTTGGTTGAAATAAGAGCTAGCTCCAGATAGTAGCACATCAGGATTTGTCAAGGAAGTTTCCTTTAAGTCACTGTTGTTATGTGCCTTTGAGTCGGACCCGACTCATAGCCACCCCTCCTTGAGTTTCTGAGGCAGTACCACTAAGGAAGTAGATTGCCCCATCTTCCTTCCGAGGAGTGGCTACAGGGAGTCCAAAGCTGCTCAGTTCAGTCTAGAGAGTCATGGGAAGGACAATTGCCTTCATCATTTACAGGAAGAAGACTGGCTGGATTTGAAGCACTGTCTGTGGTATAGTGCCTAAGGCACTTGACTGCTAACCAGAAGACCAGTGGTTCAAACCCACCAGCCACTCCTTGGAAGGAAGATTGGGCAATCTGCTTCCATGGTGATACTGCCTCAGAAACCCAAGGACGGGTCACTACGCGTGGGATCTGACTTGACGGCAGTGGGTTTTATGGAGTCTAATATTTGAAGTTGCCAGAGGAAGGATCTCCTAAGACGTGAGTCTGCTGGCAGATGAATCTTGGGTCGGATCAGAATTAAGTAAAGCAGATACAGCATGGTGTACGTATGTATCTAAAAGTTCCCTGGAATTATATTTGCAGTGTTTCCACCAACTTTGCAGTAGCAGCTCTGGCCCTGATGCAAGAGTGGTGGGCTCGAACCACAGGTCTAGCTGCAGGCTGTAGTAACTCGCAGTCCTATTTTATCTTCTGTGTTTCCATGTAAGGACCCTTAATGCGTTACCAGGAATTCATGTACAAATAAAGAGAAGTGCAAATGACAGTCAGGGGGCCCTAAAGTGGGCGTGTTAATCAAAGCTGCTTTTAATTGAGTTATTACCCCCATAATCTTCCGGGGGAAGATAAAATGAATCGGCCTCAGAGGCCTTTAAATATTTGCATAAAGGTTGAGCCATGAAGCAAAAGGCAAGAATCCAAGCTTGAAAATAGCCACGGAGCCCTAAAAATCCCTGTCTTCTTTTGTCTCTTTGTTTTAGGTAAAGGGAAGGCTGCAGTAGCTTCCTTTTTCTTAGGGATAAGAAATGCCTTCTACAGAGATTAAATGACCTAAGTTTTTGACAGAAGACTGAGCTAATTGTAACTTCTCTCTGAACATTGTATGTCCACCAGCAGCTAAGCGTTTCAACAAGGTGATGCTGTCTTCTAGACAGGGTTGTCAAGAGGTGGGACATACTAGTTAAGTCGTCGACATACTGTAACAAGGTAGATTCATTTGGAAATTGTAAAGGTTGCAAATTTTCATTAAAAATCTTGAGAAAAATACTTGAGACTCAATAATAAAACTCTAGGATATGACAGTCCTGGTGAATTGTTGGTTGTCCCAAGTAAAGGCAAATAAATATTGGTTCCAGGAGGTACTGGAAAGGGCACTACAAAGGTCTCTCACAGTTAAGCACGCCATGAGGGGTAGCATTGTTGTTGTTGTGTGCTGTTGAGTCGGACCCGACTCATAGCGACCCCTCCTAGGGGTAGCATTACAAAGTAATAAATGTGGGGTGGGGACAACCAGGGGTCCAGGAACAACAATGTGGTTTACATGTAAGGCCTGAGCAAATCTCCAGTCTCTATTGTGTGGTTTCTTAAGTGGAAAGAGAGGAGTGTTGCAAGGGCCAGTGTAGGGGCCAATTAACCCTTTAGAAAGAAAGTCCTGGATGAGAGGAGTTAGTCCTTTCTTTGCTTCTCATTTAAGTGGGTATTGGGGAATTTGGGGAAGGCATTTAGATGTGTCCACTTGAATTTTAATAAGTTCAGTGGACAATACTCAGCCAACGTCTGTGGACGCTGTGGCCCCTAATATATTGGGAGTCTGAGAAATAACTTCAGGGGGAGGGACCTGAACGAGCAGCATGTAGAGAGGGCTTCGTAAGAGCTTGCAAATGACAAAGAGCCTCTTTTTGAATGCTATCTCTAGGCTCTGGTTTTTAGCAAAATTAAATAACATCTTTCCCGTTTCATTAAGCTGTAAATAGCAATTGCATTCAAATATACACTTTCATCCTGATTTTGTATGTGAGAGTGGATTTTTGTCCCATCAGTTTTCGGGGCTGTACTGCCAGTATCCAGGGCTAACCTGTCTTGGAGATCTTTCTGTTCAGCACATTCTAACCATAATTTGGTTTGCCCAGAGCCAAATAACATGGGCTAATTGATATGAAACAGGCTATCTGGGCTCACAAGTGTCAATAAAGGCTTGTAAGTATACAGCAAATTTGTAAGGATCTCCCTGTAATTTTGGAAAATCGTTAACAATGTTACGTAATTGTGCATGAGCTCAGGGAGTGAAAAAATAATAGAATTCTTTGGATTTTCTCTGGTGCCCACTCCACTGCGAGTCCATGGGGCGACTCTTAAAAGGCATTTCAGTAATAGGCCTGGGACACTCTGGTGTGGGCCTCTCTGGCTTTGCATCTCTAGCAGACTCTTTAGGGAAGAAAGGAACTTCCGACAAAGTGTTTCCAGAAGGTAGCGGAGGGCACAGAGAAGAGGCTGCCAGCAGAGGAGCCGAGAAGAATACGGGGCGGGAAAGGGGGCGCGGCAACACAGCAGAGCTCGGACTTTATAGTAAGGATCTTGTTTGGTTATTTAAGAAACTATTCTGCACTTGATTATGTTTAGTCATTTTAGAAATAGTATCTTCCAGAGAGGATAGTTTGTTATTTTGATAACTTTGAGAGGCCTCGAGGTACCAATCTAGAAAGGTTTCCCGTTGCAATTTCTTGATGTGGGAGCCTTTATTTTCTGATTTCCTACCCAGGGAATTTAACTTAGAAAGATAACGGGAGCCCAAAGTGGTCACTGACCTGAATCGCCTTTGGTTGAGTCGTAGCAAGCAAACAGGAACAAGCGGGTCAAAGAGACAAAATAACTTTTCATGGAATGAGTGGAAGTTCCTGAAGGAGGCCCAACAGCTCTTAGACTTGACAGTTCCCATCTTCTCAGAGGGATCAAGTCACTTTGGAAGCTTTTCAAACAGGTCAGAACTTTAAGTTTCTCACAGCAACCCCTCCTTGGGTTTCTGAGGCATTTCACTACAGAAGTAGATTGCCCAACCTTCCTTTTGAGGAGTGGCTGGTGGGTTTGAACCGCCAGCCTTCTGGTTAGCAGTCAAGTGCCTTAGGCACTGCGCCAGAGCTCCCTTCAGTTCTCAGAACTACAAAGTATCTCTTCGGTTCTGAGATCCTTAGGCAATGACCGTATGGAACCTGAACAACCAAAGGAACTTCTATTCCATTTTATAAAAACAGAAAGGAAAGATGAAGGCAAATCTTAGCATAAAACCCAGGGAGCTGCACGGAGAGGGAGGACTTGGACCTGGGAGGTATTTACATTGCTGCCACTTGAATCTGCCATAGAGCTAGAGCGTCACAAAATGACTCAGCTCTGTTATTGGTCCAAATCCTGGGCCTTGGAAGCTGCAGAGACAAATTCAGCTTTGGTCCTCCTTCATGGTGGCCAAGAAACGTCGTAGCGAAGCACCAGTGTCACAGAGTGAAAGCTGAAAACACAGAGGCTCATTGCAAGGTTGGAGAGATTCTCAAGCCAGGAGACACTCTAGCACCCAGGGAGGGTACATTGGCGTTGCAAATTATGAGAGAGGGGTTTGTATCGGGTGCAGTAAACAAAGGGCGATGTGCTCACAGGCATGAGGGGTGTGTCCTGTTGGACATGGGGTTGCTAGGAGTTGGAACCAACTCATGGACACCTAACAACAACAGGCAGCCCAAAAATGGCCCCTAATGACCCCTCCCTCGCAAGAAGCTCCCAGGGGGTCTGTAAACTACGGTTCTCATCATTTCTCTTTTCTAACCTCCAGGAAGATGTTGAGCTAGGCGTTCTTCTTGGAGCAAGCCACACAAATGCTCTTGGCAAACATTTTCTTCACAAACAATTCTCTGACCAGCTAAAATCGTGACCCTTGCTCCTTTTAGTCCACAAGCAGGTACACCTTTTTGAGAAGGTGAATTGTCTCTTTAGAGCAGCAAGAGCAGGGGTTTTTAGGCCAGTTGCAGTTTGATTCAAAATGGAGTTCAATTTAGATCTGAGGCAGCCATTTCAGTCATGCCAAGTGCCTTGGTTTTGAAGTCCACATACATCCCATCATTTTTGCCATTTTCTGTTTGTTAGAAGCGAGACACTAGGTCTAGTCTGCACTCAAGGGGAGTGGATTACACAAAGGTGTGAATACCAGGGGCAGGGGTCATTGGGGGCCATTTTAGGTGTCGATGAGCTGGTTCCAACTCCTAGCAACCCCATGTCCAACTGAACAAAACACGGCCCAGTCCTGTGCCAGCCTCACAGTCCTTGCTGTGCTTGAGCCCGTCATTGCAGCCACTGGGTCAGTCCGTCTCCGTGAGGGCCTTCGCCTTCTTCACAGACCCGCTATCTCACTAAGCATGATATCCTTCTCTAGGGACTGGTCTCATCGGATAACATGATCAAATGATGAGAGGCTGGGTCTGCCTGTTCTGGCTTCTAAGGAGCATTGTGGCTATATGCTTTCCAAGACAGACTTGTTCGTTATTCTAGCAGTCCACAGTGTTCAATATTCTTGACCAACACCATAATTCAAATGCGCCAATACTTCTGCACTCTTCTTTATTCACTGTCCAGCTTTCACATGCATGTTGTTGTTGTTGTTGTTGTTATGTGCTGTCAAGTCGGCCCCGACTCATAGCGACCCCTCCTTGGGTTTCCGAGGCAGTATCACTACGGAAGTAGGATTGCCCAACCTTCCTTCCGAGGAGTGGCTGGTGGGTTTGAACCACAAGCCGTCTGGTTAGCAGGCAAGTGTCTTAGCCACTACGCTACCAGAGCTCCTATGCATATGAGACTATTAAAAGTGCCATGGCTTGGGTCAGGAGCACCTTAGTCTTCAGAGTGACATATTTGCACTCTGACATTATAGAGAAGTCTTTAGGAGCTCTGCTTGCACAGTGGTTAAGGCATTGGGCTGCTAACCAAAAAAAATGTCGGCGGTTTGAACCCACCAGCCACTTTGCAGGAGAAAGGTGAGGTGGTTTGCTTCCGTAAAGATGTACAACCTTGGAGACCCTATGGGGCAGGTCTAATCTGTCCTTTCAGGCATGTGAATTGGAACCACTTGATGACACTAGGTTTTGCAGGAGATTTTTCCAACGCAATACAATGCCTGATTTCTTCGCTGCTGCTTCCATGGTATCGGGCACTCATTGTGGATCCAAGTAAAATGAAATCCTTGACAGTTTCGATCTTTTCTCCATTTATCATGATGTGGCTTATTGGTCCAGTTGTGAGGATTTTTGTTTTATGCTGAGGCATAATCCATATTGAAGTCTATAGTCTTTGATCTGCATCAGTAAGTGCTTCAAAGCTTCTTCAATTTCAGTAAGCAGGGAGAGGCTTCCTACCACAGGGAATGTTAACAAATAATGTCCTTGAACGTGCTCGGGGCATCCCTAAGTGTTGCAAATTAGTCACCATCAGCTTCTTACAAAAAGAGATTCACGTTCCCCCAGAGGCTCCTGGGAAGAAAGTCCTGGTGATCTCCTTCTGGAAAATCTGCCACTGAGAACCCCGAGGAGTGCATCCCGTGCTGGTGCACAAGGGGCCACAGTGAGTCACACTGACTGCACAGCAACTGCTTTGTTTCCTGATCTGAAATACTCTTCTACGTGACTTCTGGTGCACATGTGTAGGAATTCCCTAGAGTTCATATGTGGTATAACTGCTGGGTTACAAGATTTGTGTGTGTTCCACTTTATCAGATAGTGCCAAGCTGTTTACCTGGATCATTTGCTTAGCAAATAATAATCTGGGAAACTGGACGCAGGTGAAATTGTGCTGAAGATAATTTAAAAAATGGTTGCAGCAGTATATTGACAGAGAACTTCCAGAAATGCAAGCTGGATTCAGAAGAGGACGTGGAACAAGGGATATCATTGCTGATGTCAGATGGATCTTGGCTGAAAACAAAGAATACCAGAAAGGCATCTACTTATGTTGTATTGACTAAACAAAAGCATTCAACTATGTGGATCATAAGAAATTATGGATAATGTTGCAAAAAATGGGAATTCCAGAACACTTAATTGTGCTCATAAAGAACCTGTACATAGACCAGGAGGCTGTTGTTTGAACAGAACAAGGGGTTAATGTATGGTTTAAAATCAGTAAGTCAGTGAGTCAGGGTTGCATCCTTTCACCATACTTATGCAGTCTGTATGCTGAGCAGATAATCTGAGAAGCTGGACTATATGAAGAAGAACGTGGCATCAGGATTGGAGGAAGACTCATTAACAACCTGTGATACGCAGATGACACAACCTTGCTTGCTGAGCATGAAGATGACGTGAAGCACATACTGAAGAAGATTAAAGACTGTGGTCTGCAGTATGGATTACACCTCAGCATAAAGAAAAGGAAAATCCTCACAACTGGACCAATAAGCAGTGTCATGATAAATGGGAAGAAGATTGAAGTTGTCAAAGACTTCATATTACTTGGTTCAACAATCAACTCCAATGGAAAGCAGCAGTCAAGAAATCAGACAACATACCGCACTGGGCAAATCTGCTGCAAAAGACCTCTTTAAAGCGCTGAAAGATGTCTCTTTGAAGACAAAGGGTGCGCCTAACAAAGACATGGTGTTTTCAATCCCCTCATATGCATGTGAGACCTGGACGATGAACAAGACAGATCAAAAAAGAAAGAGTTGATGCTTTTGAGTTGTGGTGCTGGCAAAGAATGCTGAAAGTACTATGGTCTGCTAAAAGAACTAACAAATATGTCCTGGAAGAAGTGCAGCCAGAAGGCTCCTTGGAAGCCAGAATGGCCAGACTTTGCCTCACTTACTTTAGTCATGTTGTCAGAAGGGACAATTCCCTGGAGAAGGATGTCATGCTTGGTGGGGTGGAGGGTCAACCAAAAAGGGGAAGACCCTCAACGAGGTGGATTGACACAGTGACTGTAATGATAGGCTCAGGTAAAGCAAGGATCGTGAGGCTGGCACAGGACCAAGCAGCATTTCCTTTTGTTGTCCAGAGGTTCGCTATGAGTTGAAGCCAACTTGACATTACCTAAGAAAAACCACAATAACTAGTTTCTATCAGCCCATACATAGTTACATGTTCTAGAGTTAATCTTTTTGTGTGACTCTCGTTTTATATCTGCCCATATATTCACTCTTCAATACTCTATTTTCTACAGTTCAGTGGGACTTTTTTCCTTAATTCTGAAAAATTCCTCTTAATCGTTCTTTCACCATATTATGGTGGTGTTAGTTGCCACTGGGTTGGCTCAGACTCATGGTGAACTATGTGTGACAGAACAAAATACTGCCAAGTCCTGCACCATCTTCACGATCATTGGTACATTTGAGCCCATTGTTACAACTCCGTCCCCCTCATTTTCTCTGACCTTCTATTACACTAAATACAATTTCCTTTTCTAGTGCTGGTCTTTCCTGATGATATGTCCAAAGGAAGTGAGCCACAGTCTCACCATCCTCACTTTTAAGGGAGCTCTGATAGCGTAGTGCCTAAGGCACTTGACTGCTAAGCAGAAGGTTGGCGGTTCAAACCCACCAGCCACTCCTCGGAAGGAAGGTTGGGCAGTCTACTTCCGTAGCGATACTGCCTCAGAAACCCAAGGAGGGGTCACTATGAGTTGGGTCCGACTTGATGGCACATAACAACAACTGGTTGTATTTCTTCTAAGACTGAATTGTTCATTCTTTTTCAGTTTATAGAATATTCAGTGTTCTTCACCAGCATCACACTTAGAGTGTATCAGTCCTTCTGTTTTCCTTTTTCTTTGTCCAGCTTTCACATGCATATAAGGCAACTGAAAAAACCATGACTTGGGTCAGGCACACCTTAATCACAAAGTGGCATCTTTGCTTTTTAAAGCTTTGAAGATGTCTTTTGCAGCATATTTTCCCAATGTAATCCATCGTTTGTTTTCTTTCTTTCTTTCTTTTTTTTTTTATTAGGATTTGGGTGAAG
>NW_006922225.1:1248392-1250192 GCF_000298275.1 Orycteropus afer afer | reverse complement strand
ATTCATGTCTTCTGCCCATTTTTTAATTGGATTGTTTGTCTTTTTGTTATTGAGGTGTTGGAGTGTTCTATAAATTCTAGAGATAAGTCCCTTATCGTTTGTTTTCTTGATTACTGCCTCACGGGTATTGATGGTTGATCCAAGTAGAATTAAGTTGTTGACAATTTCTTTTCTTTCCCCTCCATTTATCATGATGTTGTTTATCAGTCCAGTTATGAGGATTTTCATTTTCTTCTTGTATAGGCATACTCTTGTGCCATAGTGCCTAAGGCATTTGACTGATAACCAGAAGGCTGGTGGTTCAAACCCACCAGGCACTCCTCAGAAGGAAGTGTTTAGTTTGGTTTTGATAGACATAATCCATAGTGTATTATATGGACAACAAATTCTCTCTCTTTTTGTTGGTCTAAAATTGTCTTTCTGTTGCCTTGTTTTTGAGGAATGTTTTTTGCTGTCTGTAGAATTTTTAGGTTGGCATGTTTGTTTGTTTGTTCTAAGCACTTCCATCCTGTTCTGGTTTCCATCATTTCTTTGGAAATGTCAGCTGTATTGTTCCTTTGAATGCAATATATCCTTTACCCCTGTCTGCTTTTGAGCTGCTCTTTCTGAATTTGGTTTTCAGTAGTTTAATTATGATGTGCCTGGGAGTACTTTTCTTGGTATTTCTTCTTTTTGGGACTGTAGAGTTTCCTCATTCTGTAGTTTAATGTTTTTCATCTATCTTGGGAAATTTTTAGTCATTGATTACTAACATATTTCTTGTATTTAATTCTTGCCTCTCCTCTGGGACCCTGATTACATATAATGTTATGCCTCCATGTCTCATGTCTTACATTTAGAATTCTCTGGTCTATTTGGTCTAATTTGCTGTCATTAAACCCATGTATTGAATTCATCATTTTAGTTGTTAGTTTTTTATTTCTAAATTTTCTATTTATTCTTGTATGACTTTTAGTACTAGAATGAGATTTTCCAGCCTTGTTTGTGTTGTGTTTTTGAACTTATCAATCACTATTATGTTAAAGCCCTTGTCTTAGGAATCAAACATCTAGGTAACCTTTGATCACGTGTCTATTATACATTGTTTCTTTTCATTTCTTGGCCATTCACCCTGGTTTTTAGTCCCCTTCTAATTTTTGATTGGATGCAGGACATCATGGATGAAAATTCTAGAGGTTCCAGTTGATGTTACTGTTTTCAAAGAGTATTTTTTACGGGGGATGAGGGACCCAGAAAATGTACCAGCAGTGTACTTTTTATATTGTCAAAAGTTAGTTATAAAATCTGTTAGGGCTACATCGTTTCAGTTTTGCCTTCTCTCCAAGAGCATAGTCTTTATTCCAAAGGGGTGGCTCTTGTTTGTAGACCATTTTCTCATGTCTCAACTGAAAGCACAGTGTGTTTACAAAGCCCTTGCACATTGGTAGGACTTGAACTACATTGCTTTATTTCCAGAATAGTGCAGCTACTGAAGTGACTGCACATTGCTGTAGCCTCCAGCTCTCTTGGGGTCTTTTCCTGTGCTCCAGTTCAGTAATTCTCTTTTCACCTTTGTCTGACCTTCTACTTAATCTCTTTAATGATTTTGTATTTGAACTATTCTATTACATTTTTCATTTTATTTATTCTTTCATAAATGTACTTACTTCCTATCCAAGTTTCCAAGTTTCCCACTTCTTCAACTATATAAAATGTTTTATATCCTGTGCCTAATAAATCTAATCTCACCATTGTGCCTGCTTCTGATGTCTTTTATTTGCAATGATTTCCACTCATGGTGCTTTGTTTCCTTGGGTATTA
>NW_006922225.1:1245992-1247892 GCF_000298275.1 Orycteropus afer afer | reverse complement strand
AGCTGCTGTGCTTCTCTCTTTGATGTTTGCTGGCCTCACTTTTCTTTTTTTTGGCTCTATGGGCTGCTTACTTTCATTTCATCCCATATGCATCCCATTTCATTTCATTTCATTTCATATGTTGCATATGTATATTGTTTGACTCAGTAGAATCATTCAGGCATTCTAATCTACTGTATTTCTGGAACTGAGGTACTATTTTTAACTTTATTACTGTGATGCGTGTGCATTCATATAGAAACATATCATGAATATACAGCTCCATGAATTTTTACAAACTCACCATACCCTGTTAACCCTTAAGTGTTAATATCACAGATTAATTCTTGCTACTTTTGGATTTTATATACTCACTCATACAAAGGTGCTTCTTTGATTCTGGCTTCTTTCACGCTACAGTATAATTGGTGAGATTCAGTGTGAACCATTTGTTTGCATGGTTACACAGTCTTTCATTGTAAACATAATCACAACTTAATTAAGCATTCCATTGTTGATGGCACCCAGCCGACGACGGAGACCACAGCAGCTCTAAGGGGGAGGATGCAGGGAGATTGGCCCCTAGATCATTTCTAGGTTTAGACATTATGGACAGCGCTTCTTTCAAGATCCCACTACCTGTCTTTTCCCAGCTATGCTCATAAATTTCCATCTGATACATACCTAAGAGGAGTCCTGCTGAATAATTCTTTTTCTTATTTCAGAATAATACTTCTAACATTTTAAAAATACAAAGTATCAAGAGAAAAGAAATCACTAGTTAGCCATGCCCCCTTACTGCAGTAGATAAATATATCTTTACTTTCCTTGTGCTTAGAGAAACATAAACTTTATGCCATTTTTCCCTGCAAAAAACAAGACCATAAATTTTTCCTCAAGGTATGAATTGAAAGCATCCTTTTTAAAGAGATGCATGTATTGTAGTGTGGACCTTTGATAAATTGCTCATTCATTCACATGCTGCTGGGTTTATACAAAGCCTAGTACCTCAAAAGCCATCTCAGTACGTTGCAGGATGTCAGGTGGTCCCCATACAGACGCAGGGCTATTCAGGGCAGGAAGCTGGAAAGAAGGACCAGACGCTCCAGGGGGAGTGAGAGAGAAGAAAGGGTGGAGGATTTAACGTGAAGCTCATAATGTAACATCTGGGACAGAAAGGAATGAGGGCACAACTAGCTCAAATTTGGGGGAGGGCATTGGGAGACTTAGGAAGCAAAGGCTTATGGCAGAAAATTAAAAGAAAGCGTCATGGAGGAGAGGAGCAGATAGGAGTGCTACATCCATCCATCCATCCATCCTTGAACACTATTAAAAAAAAACAAAACAAAACAAAAAACCTCACTGCCATCGAGTGCATTCCGACCCCTAGTGACCCCCTTGGGTTTCCGAGGTGGTAAATGTTTACACAAGTAGATTTCCCAGTCTTTCTTCCATGGAGTGGCTGGCTGGTTTGAACCACCAACCTTCTGGTTAGCAGTCAAATGCCTTACGCACCATGCCACCAGAACTCCTTACACTACAGAGTTCAGGACCTAGATGAAGTGGGAGTGTGGTGGTCGGATGCTGTTGAGTCAATTCTGACTCAGCAACCCCGTGTAAGAGAGTGGAACTCTCCATAGAGTTTCCTAGGCTGTGACGTATACCATGAATAGGCCATGGCTGCCAGAAGAATGAACAAATCTGTCCTGCCAGAAGTGAAGCCCAAATGTTCCTTAGAAGCAAAGACAGTGGGACTTTGTCTTACGTACTTGGGGCATGTTATCAGGAGGGACCAGTCCCTGGAGAAGGCCATCATGCTTGGTAAAGTAGAAAAAAATATGGGGAGTGTGAGACCCTTAACAAGATGGAGTAACACGGTGGCAACAATGGGCTCAAACAGCAATTGGGAAGACAGTGAAGG
>NW_006922225.1:1239386-1245352 GCF_000298275.1 Orycteropus afer afer | reverse complement strand
GGCCCCACTCTTCCCTGCTGAAAAGGGGTCCAGACTGAAAGCACACCCTCACAGGGAGAAATCATCACACAAGGGGGTGGCCAGCTGCGGGAATGAGGACATTGTGTCAGCTTAATGTTTAGTTGCTTGGATTTATTGATTCTTTATTGCAAAACAATGCCTTATTACCTTGGAAACGTTCATGAGGTGTATGAAGAAAAGACACTTGTAAGTAGCTCATTTTTGCTGAAATAACTGATTCTGAGAATCTGATGCCTATCTTCCATATAATTTCTGCAATTATATATAAATATATCAACCAAGTTCAAACTTTGGTTGTTTTCTTGCGTACAAAATCGTAAATTCCCCGTTTTAAAAACCTGTAGGACGTACCTCCTGGTAAATACATACAGATTTAACTGGTCCTTGGAAGTAGCTGCGTGTTGTCTTGTCTGAACAAACACACCATTCTGTGTGCACCACTCCCTTGTGCCTTACCCGTGTCACGGGGTGAATTTGCAACAAATTGCCCAGCGGGACTCCCGGGAGGGGCGCCAGGCGCCAGGGTCTCCCCGGCTGCGCCGGAAACTGACCAAGGCGGGGTGGAAACTGACCAGGCTGGGCGGAGAGCCGCGGGAGTGGGGCTCTGCGCCCCGGGCGCCCTGCCAAGCGCCGCCCCCCGCGCGGCCGCCAATCGGCTCCGGGAGCAGCGCCGCGTCCCCGCCTGCGCCGCAGCCCCCCGCACCCCGCCCACCGCCGCCCCCAGCACCCATTTCGGATCCCAGGCCGCCCGCCCATCTCCGCGCCGCATCGCTGCGGAGAACCTTCCCTCTCCGAAGCGGCCGCTGCTGGACGCACGGTGAGTCTGGTCTCCGGGTGGCTCCTGGAAGGGGCGCAGGCCGCACGCAGCCCCGTGGGCGAGGAGCGCGAGCTGGGCGGGACGCGGCCTGCCCGGCCAGGGGCCGCGGCTGCGAGGGTCCCCTGCGGGCTCCGGGTCTCCATTTCTGCTCCCCTCGCCCCCTCTGCCTCGTCCTTCCCTCCTGCTGCGGTCCTGCTCTCCCGGGAACCCAGCCGTGAAGAGCTTGACATCCTGGCCTTTAAAAATGTTTATTTTTAATTACGAACTATCTTAAAGCTACGCATAGGTACAGGAATTAATGCCAGAGTTACCGATGGCTGACAGTCGGTCGCTTTGCTTCGGGTCTTTCTCCCTTTCTGAAAAAACAAAACCTGACAGCCAGGCCCCTGTCCCCACCCCGCCCCCATCCGCAGAGGTCAGTTCCCTGTATCTTTCCTTTAATTGCCTGCCGTTATGATGTAAGCAATATGGTATCTGCGTTTTTGAATTTTACAGATGCACAAGAAACTCAGTGCGACTGGGTCTAGCTTTCTTTTTGTGTTGGGAGCCGTCCTAATCGTCCGGCCTTTCCCACCTGAAGGAACTGAACCGCAGGGTATGGGCCCGGCTTTACTGAGAACCCTGAGCCCTGGGGCAGAGGAAGGACAGGTCCTTGTCACTCAAGAGGTGTTGACAGGGCAGGTCCCTGTGTTCAGATTTCGCGATGGCTGACCCTGGCTGTTCCCGTTTGCTCCGCGCAAGGCCTGCACAGGCCGGCCACCAGCTCCCCGCCCACAGGCGGGCCCTACTGACGGCTGGCCATTTTGATTCAGTTTGGAGAAGGGGGATTGGTGGGCGAGGGGCCTGGAAGATAGGCCTGAATTTGAAGCACAACCCTAGTGGGACTGAAAATGTAAGCTTGCCTGATTCTTGAAATAAGGACCTTAGGACGTCCTGAGGGTATGTTTTCTTTAAAAGACATTCATACACCCTTAGGATTCTAACTCACCTGACTGAGGCGGAAGCAGCCCCGGTGGCATGGTGCATAAGGCATTCTGCTGCTCCACAAAGTCTGCGGTTCAAACCCAGCAGCCGCTCTGCAGAAGGAAGATGGGGCAATCTACTTCTGCAGAGATTGACAGCCTGGGAAGCCCATTGGGGGTTGCTGTGAGTGGGAATTCCCTCGGCAGTGTGTGTGGTGTGGTTTCATGTAGACAGTAACCCTGTGGTACAGTTGCTAATTCTGTCCTCATTTTACAGGCCATATCACGGAGACAGGACATACTAAGTGACTTGCTCCAAATCACACCGCGGGTAAAAGTGCAGTGCTAGGATCCCCACCCAGGCCCCAAAGGGCCAACACTGCCCTGTGTTTCACATGCCAGAAGTGTCCCCAGGGGTGGGGAAGTCACCTGGAAGGTAACCCGCTGCAGACCAGGTGTTCCAACTCAAAGCCATCTTATAGGACAGAGCAGAAGTATCCCACAGGTGTCCAAGGCTGTCATCTTTACCAAAGCAAAGCCCAAACCAAACCCACCTCAGTGGAGTCCATTCCAATGCAGACGCCCCTAGAGGACAGAGCGGAACTGCCCCACGGGGTTTCCAAGAATGGCATCTTCTTAGGGGCAGATGGCCAGACTGGTCTCCTGTTGAGGCTGGAAGGGTCAAACCACAAACCCAGAGTAGCACCAAATCCCACTGCCACCAAATGAGTGCAACTGATAACGACTCTATAAAACAGGATAGAACTACCCCATAGGGTTTCCAAGGCTGTTAATCATAAGGAGGCCTCCTGGTGGCTTTGCACTGCCAGCCTTTGGGTTAGTAGACAAAGGCCCTAATCACTGCGCCCGCGATTGCCTCACCACCGACCGAGAGTAGGAACCAGTCATTGCTAGGAGACATGCAGCCCTCTGCTGCGACCACAAAGGCCTTGGGGGAAGAAGTGGGTTGGAGTGGCGCACAGAATGGTCTTAGGTACTACCTATTGTTTGAGATGCAGTACGTTCTGATTTTTAATTTTAAAGTGGCGCCTGTAACACTGCAGGAGTTTATACAACACCGCAGCCCCTCCCTAGTGGCCACATTAAGCACCGCTAACAGCCTGGTGTATTCTTCCCACAACCCAAATACACGCGAGGTTTGCGGATTTCTTTTCGTGTGAAACGGCCAGCGTAGCCCGCAGGTTCGCCTGGGCAGGAAGGCCAGGTGCCTTCCCTGTACCAGGGCCGGGAGCTCTTTGGCGAGCCGAGGGCTGCGCCTTGGAGCTCGGCCCTCGCTCCCCAGGACGCGGCTGTGCGCTCCGCAGGATGGGGACCGGCGTCCCCGGCCGCGGCTGGCAGGCCACACAAAGAAGCGCCGTCCCGGGCCCAGCGCCTCCCCCCGGCCGCGGGGGAAGTGGGAGGCGGCGGCGCGGGACCCAGCGCGTTCCTCCCGTGTCCGCCGCGCTCGCCGCGCGCCGCCGAGCCCTCCAGCGGCCCGCGGACCCCGCGGGGACCCAGTGAGTGGCCCCGGGCGAGGGGCCCGGCCTGTGGCGGGGCTGGCGCAGCGGCGCCCTTTGTGGCCCTGCCGGGTTCTCGGCCCCGCAGCGCCCCTGCGGGTTGACACTGTCCCTTGTGTCTGCTGGCTTTGTGTGGACGCGCGGCGGCGTCCTGGGCCGCTCGGGAGCCATCTCCCTCTGCTGTCTGAACTTGGTGTCCGCGGTCCCTGGGGCTCAGGCCGCGCGCCCGGTGCGCTGCCCCTGGAGACGCGGAGGCGGGAGTGGGGAGATGCCTGGGCACGCCGGCCCGACCCCGACGTGGCCCGCTGCTGCAGGACCCTGCCCCAGGCTCTCCTCCCGTCCCCTCCCGGACCCCTGGTCCCCTGACGTCACCGACATGCTCCCCGTTGAGCAGGCTCCGGGCAGGAGGGGCGTCGGCCAGCGGGGGAGGGCATTCCCAGGCCACGCTGCCAGCCCTCGGGTTCAGGACCCGCCTGCACACAGTGGCCATTTGACGTCGCGCGCCGTGAGGCGGGAGAGGGACGGCCAGAAGGAGCCTGTGAATGTTTAAAAACCCCGGTGTCCTTGAGCCGTCCTGGGCTGAGGAGCCTTCCTGACACCTTACCCCTGAGAGGGACCCCGGGAGAGATGCGGAGCAAACGCAGGCGGAGGAAGAGAGACCCCCGCAGGGCAGGTGGGGGTCAGTGGGGTGAGGGGAAGGCAGGGCCGCTGCTTTACGGGGTGGGGTGATGGGCGGGAGGGACGTGCCTTCAGAGTACTGCAGTGTCTTTTTAAGCATGGGGCAGGAAGGGGAGTTATAGGGGGAGTCCCTGGGTGGTACACACTGTTAAGGTGGCAGCTGACTGGACAGTTGGAGTTGGAGTCCACCCAGAGGTGCCTCAGAAGACGGGCCTGGCGATCTATTTCGGAAAAAACAGCCGCTGGAAACCCTGTGAAGCACAGCCGTCCTCTGACGCAAGGTGGGGTCTCTGTGAGGCCGGGCAGAGTCTCCTGAGTGCAGGTGGTTCTGTAGGACCACGGAAGTTTGCTTTCTGACTGTTCCCTGACACAGCCTTCCTGGTGCATTACACGTTCGTTTCAGCGTATGCATGAGGCTAGGCTATGTTATTGCTAATGTTTTTAGCTGCTTCTCTCATACCTCCTGGAGAGCGCTCTTGAAAGTGCCCAGTGTCTCTGGGTGGGTTTTGAATGAACCACTTTCATTGAAAATTAAATAAAGAACTTTGAGTGGGACTGTGCCGGGTCCAGGCATCGATGCCCACGCTCTGGGTGGCGTGCACACCCACACACACACGTCTGTATGGCTGCTGCTCCGGTTTCTGTGAGGGAGGTTATTGAAGGAGGGGTAGGACCAGCCCCACCCTGGCTTGGAGAATGTGGCAAGCACTGAGGTAGACAGGCGTATCAGGAAGGAGAGAACAGATTATGGAAGAAAACTGCGTGAAGAGGCGAAGGCCTGTGGCCCTGGATGTTTGGGATACTGCTCAGGTTTCTAGGGCGGCTCTTTCTCTGCTGGATGTGTGCTCGACACCACGTCCGTTGTCCGGCCAGCCATCCCTCTTTCCTCCTCATTCTGCCAGGGATCCAAAGAACAGAGCGTAAGCCCTACCCTCAGATGGTTACTCTAGTTTGGGACTTGACATCCACCCATCATACAGTGGGTGGTTCAGTGTCCTTGGTGGACCACCGTCACCTTCTCTTCTAAACTAAGACCGGGAAGCAAGGCCTGCTGATGTGCTTCCAGGCCGGGCCAGTGGGAAGCCCGTGGATCACAACGGACGGTGATCCAGTCCAGTGCTGGAGCACGAGCCCCTGGTTGGAAGACACTCAGAATCCACAGTGGCAAAGCTCAGCATGGGGACCACGGGCTCCTAGGGCAGGGGTCACAGGTTGGACTGGGGCACTGTCTGACTTGGAAGGGCTCTTGGTTCCAGAAAGCTAGACGGGGTGAGTGGGCCCAGTGCGAGAACGCAGGAGCCAAGCCCAGGATGGGTCTGCTTTCATCCGTTACAGAGACGTCCGGAAGGGAGCGCGAGACTCCCCAGCTGCCTGAACTTCCCCAGCGGGGAGCGCAAGCAGCGGGACTCTGGTCAGGCAGGAGGAGGCAGCACTGGACTCAAAGTCAAGGGTCCAGTCCCTGGTGGCTGCTCAAAGTGGGAGCACAACCAGCCACTAGGTTCAGGCCCCAGAGAAGGAGGTCATAGTTGTCCCAGGCATTATCCTAATGGGGATAAAGGAAGGCTTGTTCGGGCCAGTGGGGGAGGGTCAGTTAATCCACCATGATGTTAGTCATTAGCTGCTGCCACATTGGCTCCAACTCCTAGTGACCCGTGTCCAACAGAGTGAAACCCCGCCCAGCCCTGCGGCGTCACCAGCACCCTTGGTCTGCGCATGCCCACCGTCGCGACCACCGTATCTTGAGTTTCTTCCAGCCTCGGGGCCTCGTCTTGCAGCACGGCAGCAGACGAGATCTGTTCTGACCCACAGGGCTCCTGTGGGGTCGTTTCTGGAACTGGACCAGCAGGCCTTCCTACTCTGTCTGAGTCTGCTGACACCTGTCCACCGTGGTGGCCCTGCTGTTACAGCCTCCAGCATAACAGCTACGCGCAAGCCTGTCACACAGCACACTCGCAGGTGGTGGTGGGCCAC
>NW_006922225.1:1234132-1238061 GCF_000298275.1 Orycteropus afer afer | reverse complement strand
GTGCAGGAAAGGAGAAAACCGTCAGAGAAGGGGCCTGCCCAGGGGTTCCCAGCCAATCCCTGTCCCCTCGGACTCCCCGTCAAGCCCAGGAAACAGCAGAGGACTCACAGAATCCCCTCCTCTTCACCCTCCACCCTGCCTTTCAGTCTCCGTGCTGCCTGCCTGTCCCTGTCACTTCTCCAGGGCCACTGCACCCGAGCACTAGCTCAAAGAGCTACTCCTGAGACGCAGTGGGAAGCCCACTCCAGGTGGCCCAGACTGTGAGCCCTGCTGAGCCTCGGCCCAGAGAGAAGGGTCTGATGGTGGCTTGTTGGAGGTGTGGATGGTCGCACAGCTGGGGCTGTGTCACTGGACGTCAGGGTGGGAGCCTGGGGGTCTGGGGGTCTGTGGAGTTGGGTAAATAGGGGCTAGAGATTCCGCATCCCGGGTGGCAAGAACTGACCTGGGAAGCATGCTGGGCCATGTCGTCTTGGGCCACAGGCTCTCAGCCATCCACCTCCCTGTCTGTCCTGTGTGGCAGTGGGCACCCTGTACAGAGGCCCGTGTCACAGTGGCTCTTTCCCCTAGGAAGGTCATTAGAACAGGGACGGCCGAGTGTAAGGATGGCATGTCCTTGAAGCTGAGCCCCTGAGATGCCTTTCAGAGAGCTTGGGCGTTCCCATCCACCCACCGGAAGAGCCGCCCTCAGCCTTCATCTCGACTCCTTTCCTCCCTCCTCGTGCCTCGAGTGTACGGCCGCACCTGCATTTTCATCCATTCTAGTCACATGGGGGTGTTGTCAGAGGCCAGTCAGCCATGTACAGTTTTTCCTTGCGGATCTTCTAGCAGTAAAGGATTCCAACAGGTGGAAAGATGAGGACAGGGAAGGAAAATGGGCAATGAAAACCGCATGTGGGGGTGGGGGGCGGCGGCAGGAGCTGAGCCCAGCACTGGGCGCACTAGCTGAGGCCTTAAATACCAGGACATTGGTCAGCTCTTCCCCGTGGGCAGAGGAGACAGCACCGGGAGAGGTTCTGCACGAGTGGAGGCCAGAGCAGGTACTGGTGCCTTAGAAACTGGGTCACTTTATTCCCGGTGATGCCTGAGGACCTGAACTAGGTTAGTGCCATGTGGCAGGGCTCGTGCCAAGGTGGTGGGCATTGGTGGAGACAGCGTGAGCCCGTGCGCCGGCCTTTGCATCTGGCTCAGTGAGACCCGGGAGGAGTGGGGACGGGGCAGGTGTGCCCTGGGCGTGGCTCCTCAGCGCCTCTGGGAGGTAGGCACAGCCGCTTTAGCGCCTGGTGACCCAGCGCTTAGGGCCCTGCCCAAGGGAGTGAGTGTGGAGGAAACAATGTAGGATTTCTCTAGGGTTTTTGGTGGTTGCCTGTCATCGTTGGGATTCTGGCTCCTACCAGTGCCACCGGACAGAGTAGAACTGCCCCACAGGGTCTTCGGGGCTGGAATCTTTAGGAAAGATTGCTATATCTTTTTCCCACCAACCGCCAGCCTTTCAGTTCGCAGCCCAACACTTAGCCACTGCGCTACCACCGCTACCACTGGAGCCCCTTTCTTTAGTTCCAGAGACCGACTCGAAGTAGGTTCTGGAGTTTGGCAGTGACACCAGGCCTGGGCCCGGCCCCTGCAGCCTGGTGTGCCAGGCCCAAGGCGTGTGCCAGGGGCTTCAAGGCGGTGCTTGGAGTGGGAACGCTGAGAACCCAGCCTGCGTCCGTGTGGGCCATGGCCACGTTGGTGCGGCCTGTTGGCGTCTGTGAAAGAGACTTGACGGCCAAGATTCTGGGGCGTGGGGGCAGAGAGGGTGGCTCCTGCAGGGTCTCTTCCTGCCTTTTTGCCTGGGCCTGATTAGGGGCCCTAGGGGAATGGGGTTTTGGCTCCCAATTATGAAAGCTATAAAATCAGATTCATTAGATGTGTCATCAGCGTTTGGCAGACCTAACATCGGTTAGATTATTTTTTCCCCACTTTGCAAGAATTCTCTATGATGCACATGTTGTTGTTGTTGTTATGTGCCGTCGAGTCAAACCCGACTCATAGCGACCCCTCCTTGGGTTTCCAAGGCAGTATCACTACGGAAGTAGGATTGCCCAACCTTCCTTCCGAGGAGTGGCTGGTGGGTTTGAACCGCCAGCCTTCTGGTTAGCAGTCAAGTGTCTTAGGCACTATGCTACCAGAGCTCCCTATGATGCACATAGTTCAATTAAATGGTTTATTTTTAGCCAAATAATCAGAAGGAAGTGTGTATGTACATGTACGTGTGTGCATGTATATGTGTGCATGCATATGTGCATGTGTGTGCATGTGCACCCTAGTATGTGCATATGTGTGTTGTATGTGTGCACATGTGTGTGCATGCCTGTGTGCATGTACATGCTATGTGGGGGGGGGTCTAAGCATACACATATCTATAAGTAATTAAGTATTGAGGACCCAGGGCCGCCCCGTGGTCAGTGGTGACAAGAAGCCCTGGGGTCCTGAGTCAGGAGATGTCCCATCCTGTGGGGAGCTACCACGCAGTGCAGATAGCGAGGGCACACTATGGCACCCCCGGGGTGGGGCTTATGACAAGCAGGGATATTAGTGGATACGTATCCGCAGACACGTACACCTGCTGTCCACCCGTCCCGGTGCAGCAGGACTGCCACCGTGTCATTGCGTGTCACCCTCTGCGCTGCTGGTCTGGGGCCCGGACGCAGCTTGGAGGACGGCCCTTCTCTGTGACCTTTTTCCAGAGTCCAAACTTCTTGGACTAAAGTTTGGGCCCCCACGGTGGGATGCACACGAGCAGTGTGGGCACGAAGTGGACGGGGCGGGGAGGGTGCTGCGCCCCTCACTCCTCCCTTCTGTGATGGAAGGTAGGGGGCAGGCACCATGGGACCCCCAGGTTCCAGAGCCCCAGTGAGTACGGAGTCATCCGCCACGTTAGTGTCGCCCGTGTGACGGGAAGACTCGCCTCCGCCGTAGGGGAGGGGAGGGCTGCTCTCCTCGTCTGCTTGTCCGTTTGCCGCCCGCTGAGCCTCTGCTTCCCTCCGCAGAACCTGTGGGGCCATGGCCACTCCCTCCGCTGCCTTCGAGGCCCTCGTGAACGGGGTGACGAGCTGGGATGTCCCTGAAGACGCCGTGCCCTGTGAACTGCTTCTGATTGGAGAGGCTGCCTTTCCGGTGATGGTGAATGACGTGGGCCAGGTCCTCATCGCTGCCTCCACCTACGGCCGGGGCCGCCTGGTGGTGGTGGCCCACGAGGGCTACCTGATGCAGGCCCAGCTGGCACCCTTTCTCATCAACGTGGTGGGCTGGCTGCGCGCCTCTCCGGGGGCCCCCATTGGGGTTCACCCATCCGTGGCTCCTTTGGCCAAGACCCTTGAGGGCTCCAGCATGGAGGCCAAGATAGAGCCAGAAGTCAAAGCCTCCCTGGGGGTGTACTGCATCGATGCCTACAATGAAACGATGACTGAGAAGCTGGTCCAGTTTGTGAAGCGGGGAGGGGGTTTGCTTATTGGGGGCCAAGCCTGGGACTGGGCCAGTCAGGGCGAGGATGAGAGGGTCTTGTTCACGTTCCCTGGGAACCTTGTCACTAGTGTGGCTGGCGTGTACTTCACTGACAACAAGGGAGACACGAGCTTCTTCAAGGTCCCTAAGAAGATGCCCAAGATCCCCGTCCTAGTCAGGTAAGTCCATGAGCCAGCAGGGAGCTGCCTCACCTTCGGGTTGCTCCCAGGCCAGTGGAGGGGGATTTAACACTAGGCATGGATTCACCTAAATCATCAGCTAACAAAACCCACTGCTGTGGGGTCCCCGGAGGAGAACTGTGCTGGACGCTTTCCAAGGCTGTCAATCTTCATGGAAGCAAAGCCCAAACCACACCCACTGCCGTGGAGTCGATTCTGACCCACAGCGCCCCTAGAGGACAGAGTGGAACTGCCCACAGGGTCTCC
>NW_006922225.1:1231130-1232980 GCF_000298275.1 Orycteropus afer afer | reverse complement strand
GCATGTGGCCTCAGTGTGTTGCTGTTGTCTTATTGCTGTCAGCTGACTCCTGGGGACCTCTGCGTGCAGGGTAGGATTGCTCCACTGCCGTTTCAAGGACATGACCTTTCAGAAGCCCATCACCAGGACTGTTGTCTGAGCCGCGCTGGGTGGGTTGGGTCAGTGTCAACCGTAGTCCAGCGCTTCACCCTTTGCACCACCAGGGACTCCCTGCTGCTGTGTGCACCCTTATTTATTTAACTGCTTCCCTGCCGTCGAGCACTGCGTGGTTCTCCACTCTGACGGTAGGTGGTACTGTATGAAACATCTCCAGAGCGTTGTGGAAGCGCTAGACGGTGCAGGCCACCGACATGCTTCTATGAGAGCCCAAGCAGGGAGAGTGTCCCAGCACAGGTTCACGGAGGTTCAGGATGGGAGCCCTTTGGGTTTGGTTACTTGGCCAAAGTGTCTTATTACTTATTTTTAGACCCTCATATGAATGCGTGAGTATGAATTAAGGTCTTTTTAGCCATAGTTTTGCATATTTCTTATGGGTCCATAATAAGTTCTGAATTAGATCTTGGGGTCTCCCCAGCTTTCTGAAAGGCTAGACTATGTGCACATTTTGTCAAGGTCATTAAGTGTTTATAAGAAGAAGGTAAGCCTTTGACCATCAGGAAAATGAAGCTTCAGTGAGGTGGGAGAAGTCCCACCTGTGGCGTGGTGAGAATGCCCACGGTGGGGGACGCTCACCCCTCAGTCAGTCTGCAGCCCGTCCTGGGAAGGGCTGCACCCTGCACTGAGCACACACTCACCCCTGTGACCCTGTGTGTGGCTGCACACTCTGCCCTGCTCCTGCTCTCACCTGCTGAAGCCTCCGTGGCCTCCGGGTCTGGGGACAGGGCCTACGTAGCACAGCTCTATGGCATTTCACTGTGGATTGAATAGCCATCCAACTATTAGTCCATGTTTAGTCTGTTTCCTAGTTTTTTCTCTTATAAATAAAGGTACAGTGACCTTTTCACCAGGATCTGTAGGTCTGATTATACCCACCAGTTACAAATACTCACTGGTTTCCCTTAAAAGAAACCTTTCATGTTTAACAATTAATTGCAGCCTCTCCAGAAGTAGCAAATAGAACACTGAACGCATCGTGCCATCGTTTCGGTGCTACAGTTATCAACTCCTGAACAACTGGCACGACTCACTCCCACGCTCGCCCCACCTGCCCAGAGTCTGTGGAAGCGAGTTCTCAGCACTGGAACCTTTCCACAAACACAGTGCTTCTGGAGCCAACTAGGCCTGACTAGGAAACAGACCTCTAATCTGTCATTACGTGCTAAAGGGTAGGCTTGCTTTCTTTCTGTCAACAGCAGTGTTTTAGAGTGTTTGGTAAGTGTTCTGTTGCTGACATATCTCTGTACACACCTGCTAGGAGCTCTGGTAGCACTGTGGTTAACCACTCAGTTGCTAACCGAAAGGTCAGCAGTTCGAACCCCGACCTCTCTATGGCAACACGTGGCAGTCAGCTGCCGTAACTATGGAGTAGTTCTGCTCTGTCCTGTGGGGTCTCTGTGAGTCAAATTGGGTGCACTGTACTTACCTATTAGATCACCTGGGTTATGCACATTTCCCATGCCTGGCTTGTTTTCCTATACTTGATCTAAGATCAGAGAGTTTGAAAAAGAATCTTGTTTCATTTGGCTTGCATTTTGTGTGTTTCAGAGGTTCATTTTGGATTTACCAAAACATTTATTTTATCATTTATACATTTTGTTGTTGTTGTTGTTGTTGTTTTGTGCCGTCGAGTCAGCCCCGACTCATAGCGACCCCTCCTTGGGTTTCCGAGGCAGTATCACTACGGAAGTAGG
>NW_006922225.1:1229384-1230765 GCF_000298275.1 Orycteropus afer afer | reverse complement strand
TTTTTTCCCTCTAGCTGTTTAGAAATTAAATGTTATTTTTCCATTCTTCTATTTATTTTACTTTTTATGGCTATTGCTTTTTTTAAAAAGTCACACCTACAGAAAAGTTGCGAGAACAGTGCATTAGGCACCATGTCCTTCACTGGCTTTACCAGCAGTTGACATTTGGTCGTGTGTTGTCCACACACACACACACACACACACACACACACATTATTTTGCCGAAGCATTTGTGATAACCTGTGGACATCATGACACCTGCCATGATTCAGTGCATGTCTCCTGAGAACAAGGGCCTTCGCCCACATGACCACCATACATTTAGCCTGACACAATACATACTATTATCCAGTGTCCATAGCAAATGTCTCCAATTGTCCCAATGATGACTTACAGATTTTTTTTAAAACATAGAGTCCAACCAAATATAAGTATTATGTTTTCAGTCTACTTTAATCAAAATAGCCCCAAGCCTTCTGTTCTTCAGGACATCAACGTTATTGAACCAACCAGGCCAGTTGTTTTAGGGATGCCCTTTAATTTGAGTGGGTCACTAAGTGTTGGATCCGACTCGATGGCATTGAGCTTTGTGGGTTTTTTTTAATTTGGATTTCTCTCATTGATAGGTTTCTCCCACCATTTGTGTCAGTTTGTTGTACTGTGGTGGCTTGAGTGTTGCTATGATGCTGAAAACTAATGGCATTGTTACTTCAAATGCTAGCAGGGCTACCTATGGTAGACAGGTTTCAGTGCAGCTTCCAGACGAAGACAGACTAGGAAGAAGGACATGGTGGTCCACTTCAGAAAAATTGGCCATTGAAAACCTTAGGGATAGCACAGCAACATTGTCTGATATAAAAACCAAAACCAAAAGAGGAACTCTGGTGATATAGTGCCTAAGGCACTTGACTGCTGACCAGAAGGCTGGTGATTCAAGCTCTCCAGTCACTCCTCAGAAGGAAGGTTGGACAATCTACTCCTGTAGTAATACTGCCTCGGAAACCCAAGGAGGGGTCGCTATGAGTCAGAACTGACTCAATGGCAGTGATGAGCCCCTCAGGTCAGAAGGCACTCAAAATACAACTGGGGATGAGTTGCCTCCTCAAAGTAGAGGTGACCTTAATGACATGGAGGGAGGAAAGCATTCTGGATCCTCATTTGCTGATAGGGGACAACTCAAAATGGGAAGAAACAGCTGCAAACATCCATTAAAAATTGGAACCTGGAATGTACAAAGTATGAACCTAGGAAAATTTGAAGTTGTCAAAAATGAAATGGAACGCATACAAGATTGATATCCTAGGCATTGTTGTTGTTGTTGTTGTTAAGTGCCGTCGAGTCGTTTCCGACTCATAGCGACCCCATGCACAGCAGAACGAAA
>NW_006922225.1:1225622-1228289 GCF_000298275.1 Orycteropus afer afer | reverse complement strand
TCTGAATTATCTTCAGTAAGATCTTACTTGCATGTGATATTAATGATATTGTTCTATAATTTCTACATTCTGTGGGATCACCTTTCTTTGGAAATCCTAGGCATTAGTAAGCTGAAATGGACTGGTATTGGCCATTTTGAATCTGACAGTCATATGGTCTGCTATGCCAGGAATGACAAATTGAAGAGGAATGGTGTCACATTCACCATCATCAAGAATGTTTCAAGATCTATCCTGAAGTGCAGTGCTGTCAGTGATAGAGTCATATTCATATGTCTACAAGGAAAACCAGTTAATACAACTATTCACATTTATGCACTAACCACCAAAGCCAAAGATAAAGAAATTGAGGATTTTTACCAACTTTGGCGAGCTGAAATTGACCAAACATACAGTAAAGATGCCTTGAGAATTACTGGTAATTGGAATGTACAAGTTGGAAGCAAGTAGCATTAGTAGTAGGAAAATATGACCTTGGTGATAGAAACAGTGCCAGAGACTGCATGATAGAATTTTGCAAGATCAATTACATATTCACTGCAAGTAAAGTTTTTCAACAACATAAACAAAAACTGTACATGGGGACCTCACCAGATCAAATACCCAAGAATCAGATAGTCTACAAATGTGGAAAGAGACAATGAAAAAGCTCAGTATCATCAGCCAGAACAAGGCTAGGGGCTGACTTGAACAGACCATTAATCACTTAAAAGCAAGTTTAAGTTAAAGCTGAAGAAAATTAAAACACATCCATGGGTCAAATATGACCTTGAGTGTATGCCACCTGAATTTAGAGACCATCTGAAGAATAGATTTGATGTGATGAACACCAGTGACCAAAAACCAGAACAGCTGTGGGATGACATCAAGGGCATCATACATGAAGAAACCATAAGGTCATTAAAAAGACAGGAAAGGAAGAAAAGATCAAAGTGGATGTCAAAAGAGACTCTGAAACTCTAGAATGGAGAGTAGCTAAAGCAAATGGAGAAATGATGAAGTAAAAGAGCTGAACAAAAGATTTCAAAGGGCAGTTCGAAAAGACAAAGTATTTTAATGAAATGTTCAAAGACCTGTAGTTTGAAAACCAAAAAGGAAGAACACATTCAGTATTTCTTAAGCTGAAAGAACTGGAGAAAAGATTCAAGCCTCAAGTTGCAATATTGAAGACTTCTATGGGAAAAATATTGAACAATGCAGGAAGCATCCACAGAATCACTGTACAAAGAAGAATTGGTTGATGTTCAACTGTTTCAGGAAATAGTACATGATCAAGAAACAACAGTATTGTACCATTTGACCCAGCTATTCTATTACTAGGTATATATCCTAAAGAAGTGAGAGCCAGGACAAGAACAGATATATGCACACCCACATTCATCACATTTGACTGCTAACCAGAAGGCTGGTGGTTCAAGCCCACCAGCCACTCCTTGTAAGGAAGACTGGGCAATCTACTTCCATAGAGATACTGCCTTGGAAACCCAAGGAGGGGTTGCTAAAGATAGAAACAATGTAGGTGTGCATCAATGAAAGATGGATATCCAAACTACGGTACATACACACAATGGAATATTATGCAACCCTGAAGAATAATATAGAATCTGCAAAACACTGCATAACGTGGGTGAACTTGGAGGGCATAATGCTGAGTGAAATAAATCAATCACAGAAGGACAAATATTGTATTAGTCTGTTATTGTAAAAAGTCAAGAAAGGTTTGTATATGGAAGGAAACTTTCTTTGTTGGTTACTGGAGTGGAGGGGAGGGAACACTACTAGATAGGCACAGACAAGTATTGATTTGGGTGAAGGGAAGGGCAATGTACCAAATGTGAGTGAGCAACATGGTGGCATTGAGGAAGAGGAAGACATAGAGAGGTTCATGGAAGGGACAGACAACAAAGACGAACCCTTTTGCACATACTGTACTGCGTTGTCAGTGAAGGCAAACATGGGTAAACAGGTGGATAGATGGGTAGACAGGCTGAATTAGTAGGTATATCTATTCATGGGGGAGTGTGCCCAAGACCATGTATAGGGTTGGCAGACAATGTTTCTACAAGTGTATTTGTATATTCTGTGAGAATGTCCAGGTATAGAGTAGGGCTGACAAGGGGCAAGGTTGTAGTTACTTCTTGGCCACAGCCAGCAACCTAGGGGGAGCAAATAGTTAGACCTGTGGGCTTGGGACCATGGTCACAGGGGACATCAGGTTCAATTGGCATAAATATACTACACAAAACCATTGTTCCACATCCTACTTTGGTGAGCAGTGACTGGGGTCTGAAAAGCTTGCAAACAGCCATCTAAATGCAACAACGGGTCTCTCCTCATCCAGAGCAAAGAAGAATGAAGAACCTGGAGACACATGGAAACAATTAGTCCAGGTGACTTGTACACCATGCAATCCTCAGCCTATAGGACTATGAGACCAAAAGAACTAGATGGTACCCAACTATCACTGTCAACCACTTGGAGGGGGATCTGTGTATGAGATCCTGGATAGAGTGGGAGAACAATGCAGAACAAAACTCACAATCATTTTTGAAAAAAGGGACCAAGTTCGATGGTCTGAGAGAGTCTGGTGAAACCCGTGAGACTGGCCCCTAGCTGCCTTTTGGGTCTGGAATTGAACCCATTCCTGAGGCTTCCAGCCAAACAAAA
>NW_006922225.1:1223428-1225342 GCF_000298275.1 Orycteropus afer afer | reverse complement strand
ATGGCAAATAACAACCACCACCACCATGGAAAATGAATTTGCTCTGTAAACTTTCACCCAAATCACAATAAAAATTTAAAAGAAAAAGAACAATGGTATTGAAGGGAGAAGTCCAAGTTGCACTGAAGGAGTTGGTGAAAGACAAAGCTTTAGGAACAGATGGAGTACCAGTGAGATGTTTCAGCAAATGGTTGCAATGGCAGAAGTGCCAAGAAGTTTGGAAGACAACTCTCTGTCCAGTTCTGGAAGAGGTCCATATGTGTGCCCATTCCAGAGAAAGGTGATCCAACAGAATGAGGAAATTATAGAGCAATACCATTAATACCACATGAAAGTAAAAGTTTGTGTAAAATAAGTTAAAAATGATTGCAGCTGTACATCAATAAGGAACCACCAGTAATTAAAGCTGGTTTCAAAAGAGGACGTGGAACAAGGGATATCATTGCTGATATCAGATGGATCTTGCCTGAAAGCAGAGAATACCAGAAAGATGTTTACCTGTGTTTTATTGACTATGCAAAGGCATTCAACTGTGAGGATCATAACAAATTATGAATAACATAGTGAAGAATGGGACTTCCAGAAAACTTAATTGTGCTCACAAGGAACCTGTACATAGATCAAAAGGCTGTTTGAACAGAACAAGAGGATACTGCATTGTTTAAAATCAGAGATGGTGTGTGTCAGGGTTGTATCTTTTCACCATACTTATTCAATCTGTATGCTGAGCAGGTAATCCAAGAAGCTGAACTATATGAAAAGAACATGGCATCAGGATTGGAGGAAGACTCATTAACAACCCACGATACGCAGATGATACAACCTTGCTTGCTGAAAGTGAAGAAGACTTAAAGCCCTTACTGATGAAGATCAAAGACGGGGAAGCCTTACGCATGAATTGCACCTCAACATAAAATCAAAATCCTAACAAATGGACCAAGGAGCTCTGGTGGCACAGTGCCTAAAGCATTTGACTGCTAACCAGAAGGCTGACTCCAACCCACCAGCTGCTCCATAGAAGGAAGAGTGGGCAATTACGTAAAGATTTTCCACCTCGGAAACCAAAGAAGGTCACTCTGAGTCAGAATCCACTCTCTCGATGGCAGTGAGGTTTTCTTTTCTTCTTTATATTTTTAATAAAAAAAATTGGACTAATGAGCAGCATCATGATAAATGGAGAAAAGATTAAAGTTGTCTAGGATTTCATTTTACTTGGATCCACAATCAACACCCATGGAAGCAGCAGTCAAGAAGTCAAACAATGCATTACATTAGGGCAAATCTGCTGCAAAAGACCTCTTTAAAGTGCTAAAGAGCTAAGATACAACTTTGAAGCCTGCCATGCACCTGACCCAAGCCTGGTATTTTCAGTAGCATTATATGCATGAGAAAGCTGGGCAATGGAAAGGAAGACCAAAGAAGAATTGATGCATTTGAATTGTGTTGGTGAAGAATACTGAAAATACCATGGACTGCCAGAAGAATGAACAAGTCTGTCTTGGAAGACGTACAGCCAGAATGCTCCTTGGAAACAAGAATGGTCTGACTTCATCTGTCTTACTTTCATCGCATTTTATAAAGGCTCACTCCCTGGAGAAGGAGATCATGCTTGGTAAAGTAGAGGGTCAGTGAAGAAGGGGAAGACCCTCAATGAGGCGGATGGACACAGTGGCTGCAGTGACGGGCTCACGCACAGCAAAGGTTGTAAGGATGGCTCAGGAGTGGGCACTGTTTTGTCCTGTTGTCACCAGGAGTCAGAACTAACTTGAGAGTATCTAACCACAGCAGTTCTTTCCCATTAGCACACTCAGTTGAAACATTTTTGACAGGAATACCACATGTTGTTGTTGTTAAGTGCCGTCAAGTCGTTTCTGACTCATAGTGACCCCATGCACAGCAGAACGAAACACTGCC
>NW_006922225.1:1198740-1220273 GCF_000298275.1 Orycteropus afer afer | reverse complement strand
ACCTGTAACCCTGGGGCTGACTGCTCTTCTGTCTGGGTTCAAGGCTTTTATCCCCTTTCTCCTGCTCTTCCGGCCTGCTACTCTGGGCGGGCCTGAGTTTCCCCTTCTCACCTAATCCCTTTGGCTGATTGCTCTTCTGTCCAGGTTCAAGGCTTTTATCCCCTTGGAATACCACATAGAAGGTACTATGTCCACTGTAGGGTATCAAATCAGGAGGTACATGTGGTCAGTTTGTCCTATTATTGGTGATGTGAAAATTTACCTGAAGGTAAACTGGAGCTTGTAGGATTTTTCCATTGTAGTCATACAATTTTAACTAATTTGATCTGTGATCTTTTGAGACTGTAGGGGATCCAGTTCCCCAACCACCTTCCGCCCAGAGGTTCTAGCATTTACTAGGATCTGTACCAGGCAGTGTTTACAAAGGTGGTGGCCAAAAATGGTTCAAGCTGTCAACCTTTCAGTTAGCAGATGAATGCTTTAACCACTGCACCACCAGAGTGTATACAATAACCCTTTCCTTACTTTACCCCTTGTGTAACTGCTGGCTTGACAACTCAAGTGTGCTAGGCAATGCCTCTCAAGTGTCACCACCTCCAGAAACCTTTGCCATCTCCCACACTGATTTAGGTCCTCTGCCCTGCGTCCCCATAATGATGGAGACCATAGCCACTTAGTGTACTCTACGTGCAGGTGGACCCAGGTTTCTCCCAGAAAAATTTGACAGTCCTCTGAGCTTTTCCTTCCCACCTCACAACATTTGTTGGTTTTATGGTTGGTTTATATTGTGTGTATTTTCTTAACATGGCTCTATACTCTTGAATTCCACCCCCCATCTAAATATGTTGGAATTAATTTATAGTCAATTTGTGAAGGTCTAGTTGTCCAAAACTTGGCACGTGTAAGCCCTATTAATTTGTCTCCTGGGTCCTTTCACAGCCTCATCAGTTTTTCAGTGTGTCGTTAATTTCTGAGTTAAAGCCTTTGGCTGCTGTGTTAGTTCAGGTTTCAAGAACTTGGCTGGGCCTGGTGGTTTTGAGTGGATGGGCAGCTGGGTGTAGTGATTCCGCATATGAGATTGAATCAATCCATGGTGGAATCTTCTGTGAGCAGTTGAGTAGCTGCCTTAGGGATGTGGTCTGCTTCCTTCCTGTATATAAGAAGACACTTTGAGAAAGTATTGAGTTTTTTGGCATATGTGGATCCTGCATTTGGCCAAGTCTTCATCTCAGTGGCCTACCGCATTGTCTCCTGATCGTGAGACTCTGTCTGGACTACAATTAGCAGCCTACCATGTTGCTTGATAATCTTGGGACTGTGCCACTTTACTTGTCAACCTTGGGTTTGTAAACCACAGCAGCCAGCAGCTGCCTGAGTTAAGAGATGCCTCCAGCTCCATTGGGCCTTGAGCAAGAGGCAGAGTTGAAGCCCAGGGTTGAGGCACCTTCACTTAGCCCCTAGAGCTGGCACTTTGAATTTGGACTTCTAGCCTCCTAAACCGTAAGAAAATAAATCCATTTGTTAAAAGCCATACGTATACAGTATTTTCTGTTAGAGTGGCAGTAGAGAACCAAAACAGAATTTGGTACCAAGAGTGGGGTGCTGCTCTAACAGATTCCTAAAACATAGAAACAGGAGTTTCTCCTTGGTTCTGAGATCCCTGCACCGATAGCAGCAGAGAGACCAGCAGAGAGATGGTGGCAGCCGACCAAGAGGCCAGCATGAGACAGCATGACAGGCCTACCAGCCCTCAGCAGAGGAAGCTGGATGTTTTGGGGCAGGTGGCTTCTTGGCAGAGTGGGTTGCCTTCAGGCATTAATTGGTAGAAGAGACCCGCATGAAATGGAGTAGCAGGTTTGCCAGCCCACAGAGCAGAAAAGCTGAGTGGCTTTGAGTAGGAAGCTTCCTGGTGGAGTGGGTTGCCTCGGGCATTAGTTGGAAGAAGCTGAGAGACCAAGGAAACAGGAAGCAGAGCTGCCTCAGCCTCAAAGGGTATGACCATGGCTTCTGGAGGGGAAACTACCACAGCCTCCTAAGTTTCAAAGAATGAGACCTTCACTGACTTGATTCTGGAGTGTGGGGCTGCCGTTCATGAGGGCCAGTGGGGTGGGGCCATAGCCCTTGCCCAAAAATGAGGGCCCAGGGCTGCCATGCCCAAGGGGCAGAAAAGCAGGGCCTTCCAGGCCAAGGTGGTGAGGTCACCACTGAGATGTTCTAGGGGACTCAGGCCACCCAATGAAGGAGATCTGTATAGGTGCCAAGTTGACAAGGGGTGGAATCGTGGCAGTTAATTTGTGTGTCAGTTTGGCTGGGCCTGGTTTTGAGTGGCTGGGCAGCTGGATGTAGTTATTCACTATGGTGGAATCTACTGTGAACAGCTCAGTAGCTTCCTTAGGGAGGTGGTCTACTTCCAATGTGTAAGAAGAAGCTTTGAGAAAAGTCTCTAGTTTTTGGCACATCTGGATCCTGTATTTGGCCAACCGAGTCTTTGTCTCAGTGGTCTGCCATGTTGTCTGCTGATCTTGAGACTGCTTCTGGATTTGAGCTAGTGGCCTGCCACGTTGCTTGATAATCCTGGGACTGTGCCATTTTTACTTGTCGACCTTGGATTTGTCAGCCTCAGCAGCCAGCAGCTGCCTGAGTTGAGAGATGCCTCCATTTCCAGTGGACCTGGAGCAAGAGGCAGAGCTGAAGCCCAAGATGGAGGTTCCTTCGCCTAGCCCCTAGAGCTGGCACTTTGAACTTGGACTTCTAGCCTCCTCAACTGTTAGAGAATAATTCTGTTTGTTAAGCCATGTGTTTGTGTATTTTGTTAGTGTGACACTAGAGAACAAAAACAGGTGCTATGCCATTGAGTTGGTTCCTACTCATAGTGACCGTATGAACAACAGAATGAAACACTGCTTGGTCCTGTGCCATGTTCCCCATCATTTCTAGGTTTGAGCCCATTGTTGTAGCCTCTTTGTCAATCCATCTTGTGGAGGGACATCTTCTTTTCTGCTGACCCTCTGTTTACCATGCATGATGTCCTTCTAGGCACTGGTCCAAAGTACGAGAGACAAAGACTCACCATCCTTGCTTCTAAGGAGCATTCTGCTGTACTTCTTCCACGACGGATTTTTTTGTTCTTCTGGCAGTCCGTGGCATGTTCAGTATTCTTTACCAATGCCAAAATTCAAAGGGATCAGTTTTTCTTCAGGCTTCCACATTCATTGTCCAGTTTTTGCATGCGTATCAGGTGATTTTAAATACCATGACTTGGGTCAGGCTCATCTTTGTCCTGAAAGTGACATCTTTGCTTTTTAACATTTTAAAGAGTTCTTTTACACAGATTTGACCAGTGCAACTTGTCATTTGATTTCTTGACTGCTGCTTCCAAGGGCAGTGATTGTGGATCATTTAAAATGAAATCCTTGACATCTTCAATCTTTTCTCCATTTACCACGATATGGCTTAGTAGTCCATTGGTGAGGGATTTTTTCTTTCACTTGAGGTGTAATTCACATTGAAATCTGTAGTTTTTTATGTTCATCAATAAGTGCTTCAAGTCCTCCTTATATTAAGCATGCAATACTGTATCATTTATGTATTGCAGATTGTTAATGAGTCTCCCTCCAATCCTAATGATGTTTTCTTCTTCACATAGTCCAGCTTCTTGAATTATTTGCTCAGCATACAGATTGAATAAGTATGGTGAAAGGATATAGCCCTGGCACACACCTTTCCTGATTTCAAACCATGCAGCATCCCCTTGTTCTGTTCAAACAACTGCCTCTTGTTACAGGTTCCTGAAGAACACCATTAAGTGTTCTGGAAGGCCCATTCTTTTCAATGTTATCCATAATTTGTTATGGTCCACACAGTTGAATGCCTTTGCATAGTCAATAAAACACAAGTAAACATCTTTCTGGTATTCTCTACTTTCAGCCAAAATCCATCTGACATCAGCAATGATATCCCTACTTCCATGTTCTTCTTCTGAATTAGCTTGAATTTCTGGCAGTTCCATGTCCTGCAACCATTTCTGAATTATCTTCAATGTAACTTTACTTGCATGTAGTATTAATGCTATTGTTCAATAATTTCCACATTCTGTTGGATCACCTTTCTTTGATATGGGCACAAGTACAGATTTCTTCCAGTCAGATGGCCAGGTAGCTGACTTTTCAGTTTCTTGGCATGGATGAGTGAATGCTTCCAGCATTGCATCTGTTTGTTGAACCCTCTCAATTGGTAATTGGTCAGTTCCCGGAATCTTATTTTTCACCAGTGCCTTCCATGAAGCTTGGACTTCTTTCTTCATTATCATCAGTTCTTCATCATATGTTACCTACTGAAATGTTTGAACATCGACCAATTATTTTTGGTACAGTGACTCTGGCTTCCTGCCATCTTCTTTTGATGCCTCCTGTGTCATTTGGTATTTTTCCCATAAACAACAATGCAACACACTGCTGTCGAGTTGGATCTGACTCATAGTGACCCCTCCTTGCGTTTTCGAGGTGGTATTACTACGAAAGTAGATTGCCCAACCTTCCTTCTGAGGAGTGGCTAGTGGGTTTGAACCACCAGCCCTTTGGTTAGCAATCAAATGCTTTAGGCACTATGCCACAATACTGAAACTCAAAGCTTGAATTTTTTCTTCAGTTGTTTCAGTCAAAGAAAGGGTGTGTGTTTTCTTCCCTTTTGATTTTTCAGCTCTGGGTCTTTGCACATTTCATTAGAATGTTTTGCTTTGCCTCATCAATCCACCTGTGACATCTTCTGTTCAGCTCTTTTACCATCATTTCTTCTATTCACTTTAGCTGCTCTCTGTTCAGAGTGAGTTTGAGTCACTTCTGACATCTCTTTTGGTCTCTGCCTTTCCTGTCTTTTTTAATGACTTCCGTCTTCGTGTGTGATGTCCTTGATGTCATCCCATAGCTCCTCTGGCTTTTCTTCATTAGTGTTCAGTGCATCCAATTCTTGAGATGGTCTCTAAATTCAAGTGGGATATGCTCAAGGTTGCACTTTGGCGCTTTGGGGCTTGTTTTCATTTTCTTGAGCTTCAGGCTTGAACTTGCATGTAAGGAGTTGATGACCTATTCCACACTCAGTCCCTGGCCTTGTTCTGACTGATGATATTGAAATTCTTTATCGTCCCTTTTCACACATGTAGTTGATTTGATTTCTGTATATTCCATCTGGCAAGGTCCACATGTATGGTCACCATTTATGTTGTTGAAAAAAGATATTTGCTATTAGTTAGTCATTAATCTTAAACTCTATCGAGGGGTCTCTGGAATTTCTATCACCAAAGCCTTATTTTCCAACTAATAGTCTTTGTAAGGAACTGTGGTGGCATAGAGGATAAGACACTTGGCTACTAACCAGGAGGTCAGTGGTTCAAACTAACCAGCTGCTCTGCAGGAGGAGGATGGGGCGACCTACCTCCATGAAGATTTCCAGCCTCAGAAACCCAGTGTGGGTCACTATGAGTTAGAATCAACCTGGTGGCAGTGCATTTGGTTTCTTGATTTTGGAATCTTTGTTTCCAGCTTTCATATTCCAATCACCAATAATTATCAATGTATCTTAAATGTATCTTTGATCAATGTCAGACTGCAGAAATTAGTAAAAATCTTCAATTTCTTCATCTTTGGCAGTGGTTGGTGCATAAATTTTAATAATAATCCATTTCAGCTAATTAATGTCTAGCATATCGATCTTTATGTGTTCCTTTTCTTTGTGTGTGTGTGTGTGTTCCATTTCTTTCTTGACAACTTCCAGTGTTCCTAGATTCATACTCCATATATTTCACATTCTCGTCATTAATGGTTGTTTAGAAACAGCTCGCTCTTCCCATTTTGAGTCATGCCCCATCAGCAAATGAAAGTCCCCAAAGCTTTACTTCATTGACGTCATTAAGGTCAACTCTACTTTGAGGAGGCAGCTTTTCCCCAGTCATATTTTAGTGTCTTCCAGGAACTCTGGTGACGAAGTGCCTAAGGCATTTGACTGCTAACCAGAAGGCTGGCGGTTCAAACCCACCAGCTACTCCTCGGAAGGAAGGTTGGACAATGTACTTCTGTAGTGATACTGCCTCGGAAACCCAAGGAGGGGTCGCTATGAGTCAGATCTGACTTGATGGCAGTGCAACCTGAGGGGCTCATCTTGCAGCACTATAGAGACAATATTCTGTTGCATGAAGTTTTCACTGGCCAGTTTTTTCAGAGTAGATTACTAGATCTTCCTTCCTAGTCTCTTAGTCTGGAAGCCCCCGTGAAACCTGTCCCCCGTGGGTGACCCTGCTGGCATTTGAAGGACTGGTGGCATAGCTTCCAGCCTCACTGCAATATGCAAGCCACGACTGTCCAACGTTCTGACAGATGAGTGGTGGTTGTAAAGTTTTCAGCCTTGGAAATTCTGTGGGGCCACTCTACCCTATAGTGTCCTGTAGGGTCACTGTGAGTCAGAAGTGACTTGACAGTTGTAGGTTTGGTGTTGGGTTTAACATAGCAAGGCTGCCTTTAAGATTTCATGTGGGAAATTTATACACAGTGAATTCATGGAAGCCCTCCCCCATCCTCCCTCAACAAGTCTCCATGCCCAGTGAGGTCAAGTGTACCTTCTTGGTTCTCTCAACTCACTGCAGAAGCTGAAAATGCACTCCTTGTGAAGTTCACACATTTGTCATTGTGAGTTGCAGTCAAGTTGATTACAACTCGTGGTGCCCCATGAGTGTCGTAGTAGAACTGCTCCCCAGGCCTTCAAGCCTGTCAACCTGCAGAGGCAGATTGCCAGGCTTTTTTCCAAGGTGCCTCTGGATAGGATCAAACTGCCATCCTTTGGGCTTGTAGTCAAGCGCTTAACCATTTGTGCCACCAAGGAGCCCCTTCATACATTCAGCGTACACACTGGCTCCATTCTGAGGGCTTTGCACAGAGAGGCCCCCTCACACACGCAACACTTGCTACAGGTCAGCACCATGCTGAGGACTTCACACTGAGAAGGCCCCCTCACATATGCAACACTTGGTACAAGCTGGCCCTATTCTGAGGGCTGTGCACCGAGGGGTCCCCTCACACATGCAGTGTACACACTAGCCTTATTCTGAGGGCATTGACCTGAGGAACTCCTGTGATTAGGAACATGGTTGTTTTTTCCAGCTGTGAGGACGACCTCTCTGAGGACAGGGATGAGCTCCTGCATGGCATCTCGGAGCTGGACATCACCAACTCAGACTGCTTCCCGTCACAGCTGCTGGTGCATGGCGCGCTGGCATTCCCACTGGGGCTGGACTCCTACCATGGCTGCGTCATCGCAGCTGCGCGCTATGGCCGGGGTCGCGTGGTGGTGACCGGCCACAAGTCGCTGTTTACAGTGAGCAAGCTGGGCCCCTTCCTGCTGAATGCCGTGCGCTGGCTGGATGCAGGCCGCCGGGGCAAGATCGTGGTGCAGACAGAGCTGCGGACACTGAGTGGCCTGCTGGCGGTGGGGGGCATTGACACTAGCGTTGAGTCCCAGCTGACCAGTGATGCCAGTGTCTACTGCTGTGAGCCTGTGAGCGACATGGGCTTCAAGGAGCTGCAGGAGTTTGTGGCGGAGGGTGGTGGACTCTTGGTGGGTGCCCAGGCCTGGTGGTGGGCCTTCAAGAACCCAGGCGTGTCCCCTCTGGCTCGATTCCCGGGGAACCTACTCCTCAACCCCTTTGGCATCAGCATCACCAGTCAGAGCCTGAACCCCGGGCCCTTCCGCACCCCAAAGGCAGGCATCAGGACCTACCACTTCCGTTCCACCCTGGCCGAGTTCCAAGTCATCATGGGCCGGAAACGAGGCAACGTGGAGAAGGGCTGGCTGGCCAAGCTGGGCCCGGATGGTGCAGCCTTCCTACAGATCCCTGCTGATGAGGTCCCAGCCTACACATCTGTGCACCGGCTACTGAGAAAGCTGCTCAGCCGCTACCGGCTGCCCGTGGCCACGCGTGAGAACCCCGTCATCAACGACTGCTGCCGGGGCGCCATGCTCTCCCTGGCCACCGGCCTGGCACATTCAGGGAGCGACCTCTCCCTGCTTGTCCCAGAAATCGAGGATGTCTACAGCAGCCCTTACCTGCGCCCCTCAGAATCCCCCATCACCGTGGAGGTCAACTGTACCAATCCAGGTGTGCAATTGAGGTGGGCTTGAGCTGAGGGGGCAGGGAGCATGTGGCGACCACAGTGGGTCATTTTGGGGATCTGATGCCCACTGAAGCCATCAGTGCTTGCCAAGCGCTTTCCAGAAGATAGGGTGGGAGCCTAGGGAGTGTTGGGGGATGGGTCAGGGCTGTATGGGAGAGAATAAAGCCATGTGCAGAGGGCATGAGGGGCTGTGGCAATGCGGGTGGATGAGGGATTGTGGTAGGAGAATTGGTCCTTCCTGTGCTTTTGGCAAACTGGGGGAAAAAAAAAAAAACAGATGGGGAGACTCTGACTCATGGTGACCCCACATGTGTCAAAAGTTTGATTTTTCAGAAGTAGATAACTGGACTTTTTGCCAAGGCACCTCCTTATGGACCCATACCTCCACCCTTCTGGAGAACTTGCCTATTTGCACTAACCAGGGACCTCATGTGCTTTGGCAGGCACCAGATACTGCTGGATGAGCACTGGGCTCTACATACCCTCCAGGCAGATCATTGAGGTCTCCCTGCCCGAGACAGCTGTCTCTGCAGACCTGAAGGTAAGGTCACACCCACCTCACCATGCCACCCGGAGTCCAGGTTCTTGCTTAGGCATCTGGTATCTCATTGAGTCTCACGGCAATCTTGGGCAGATGCAGGCCTGGCTTCTCCATCCCCTTTTTACAGACTAGGCAGCTGAGATGCAGGAGAACTCAGTGAGGAGAGAATCTGGAGCTGACACTGCAGACCCAACACTCAGACCAGCGTCAGTCTGAGTTTTCAGCCTGCGACTTGGGATCTGGCTGGGGCAGCAGAGGGACCCCATGTAACGATCTCTAGCAATGGCACGTGTTCCTCAACCCACTCTCAGGGCCATCTGCACCACCAGTTGTAGCCCCAGCCCACCTGAAGGCCATTCCTGGCCAGCCCAGCTGCCTTAGGCTCTGCCAGTTCTCACACACATGTTCACACACATACACATGCACACAGCCACACATGTGAACACAGTCACACGTACACACACACACAGATGCATAGGCACATGCACAACACACAGACATGGGCAGGCACAGGCATGCATACACACATGTGCACAGTTGGTAATTTACATTTCTGCTTGCTACTCCTCCTGTTCTATGCCAGTGTCTCTCAGGAGCTTGTCTAGTGTAAACCCCAGGACTCCAGTGAGCACGGGGTCTCTCCCTCGGAGAAGAAGGAGCCCAAGAAGGAAGGGGAAGCCCCTTCACCTTCTCATGCTTGCCCTAGGCCTTCTCCCAAATCAGAACCAAGCAGGAACCCCATTCCCCATGCCAGAGCCACCATGGCAGCTTCCACAGCAACAGAGACACCAGGGGATCCCTGTGGCTGCTGTCCTCAGAGTTAGCCTCAGGGTGACTCCTGGAGCCCTCACCCAAGTTTCTTGTAGGGACCCATGCAGGGTTGTTGAATACCCTGGAGGTACTGACATGATCTTCAGGTCAGTGCCTCATGGACTGTTAGGTTCCCCACAGGGTGGGGCAGCCCCGACCTCCTGGTGCCCATTTTTGGGCTCTCTGTCCACCACACACCCATGGTGACCCACTGTTCCGCCCTGTGGACTCCTTCCACGCAGGTCCAGATTGGCTGCCACACGGACGACCTTACCAGGGCCAGCAAGCTCTTCCGTGCACCACTCATTATCAACCGCTGTTGCATGGACAAGCCCAGCAAGTCTATCACCTGCTTGTGGGGTGGCCTGCTCTACATCATAGCGCCCCAGGGCTGCAAGCTGGGCCCTGTGCCCCTCACTGTCAAGGGGGCAGTGCATGCCCCCTACTACAAGCTGGGTGAGCACAGCTTAGGGGCACTAGGGGTGTGGGGACAAGGGCGGGTAGGTAGGGTGGGGCTACTGGTATGGGAGAAGAGTGATGCCTGGATGGTGGCAAGGAAGGCGAGTGTCCTGAGCTCCTGCTTGGAAGCCGAGGAGATGAGACGAAACCACGCTCCTTGAGAGAAAGGGCAGAGGGGAGGGCCATGGTGGCCGGGACCCATGCTCTCCTCCTGGGGCATGGGCTGCATGCTTGCCCTGAGAGGTGTGGGGAGGTGAGTTCCAAACCCATGGCCTCTGTTCTAGGGGAGACGTCGCAAGAGGAATGGAAGAGACGCATCCAGGAGAACCCTGGCCCCTGGGGGGAGCTGGCAACAGACAACATCATCCTGACCGTGCCGACTGCTAACCTGCGCACCCTGGAGGACCCCGAGCCCCTGCTGCGCCTCTGGGATGAGGTGATGGCGGCTGTCGCCAGGCTGGGTGCTGAGCCCTTCCCTCTGCGCTTACCACAGAGGATTGTTGCCGACGTGCAGATCTCAGTGGGTAGGTGCCTGGGGGGACCCTGTGCACACTGCTCCAGGGCCTTAATCCATACTCTCTGGGTGGGTGCCCTGTGGGGACCCTTGGTGCACACCATTTGGTGGATATCTCCAAGGGGGACCCTGTGCACACCACCTGAGGGTCTTTCCTTGGTCCACACTATGTGGGTGGGTGGCATGCTGCCTGCACACTGCCCAAGGGAGAACGTTCTCTTAACCCTTTAAACCACATCATGTGGGTGGGCGCCTCTGGCTCCTCCTTGCATATTGCCCAAGGGTCTTCCCTTCATTGACAGCCAGGAGGGTAAAAGCCACACCACACGCAGCCCGTTATTCAGATGAGAAAGGAAGAAATTGACTTTGAAAGAAAGAGATGGCATGTGAGCCCGCATGTCATGACCTCGTCACACAGTGGGACTGTGCAGAAAGACTTTGTCTGGGCCGCACAGCCGCCTGTGGGGGAGTCCAAGGAAAGATGGAGAATGGTGTGGGGTCTCTTTTAACCGCTTTGGGAAGGTGCTGAGCAAAGAAGGCTTCACCAGGAGCCCAGTGCTCTGAAAACACAGGTGTGTGAAATGAAAGGAGACCCACAGGAAATGCTCTGGGCTCTAGCTCTTGGCCTACACAACTGATCACTCTAAAACAGTGTCCATGTGGCAGCCACATGTCAAAGAGTTCCAGTTTCAGAGACCAGCCAAGGGAGACACAGGCTCATGTGGAGAGCCCCCATCAGAGTGGAACTCAGATCCAGGCCTTTTGTAGCCTGCCCTACTCTGCATAGCCACACTTCCTGATCAGAGAGGTTGGAGGGCTGGTACATGGGGAGAGGTGAAGACGGGTCTGGTGTGCAGGCCCTCTGAGCACCATGGAGCCTCCACGAGGGACATGGGTGGGGGCAGCCTGACCCTGTCTCCCCCCAGCCCAGGCTGGATGCACCCAGGGTACCCCATCATGTGTCACTTGGAGTCAGTGCAGGATGAGGGCAGCCTAACCCTGCTAACCCTGTCTCCCCCCAGGCTGGATGCACAGGGGGTACTTCATCATGTGTCACCTGGAGTTGGTGCGTGATGGGGGTGACCTGACCCTATTTCTGCCCCCCCAGGCTGGATGCACATGGGGTACCCCATCGTGTGTCACCTGGAGTCAGTGCAGGATGGGGGCAACCTAACCTTGTCTCCCCCCCAGGCTGGATTGTACCTCATCATGTGTCACCTGGAGTTGGTGCGTGATGGGGGTGACCTGACCCTATCTCTGCCCCCCCAGGCTGGATGCACGCGGGGTACCCCATCATGTGTCACCTGGAGTCGGTGCAGGAACTCATTCACGAGAAGCTCATCAGGACCAAGGGGCTGTGGGGCCCAGTGCACGAGCTGGGTCGCAACCAGCAGCGGCAAGAGTGGGAGTTCCCTCCGCACACCACCGAGGCCACCTGCAACCTGTGGTGTGTGTATGTGCACGAGACGGTCCTGGGCATCCCCCGTGGCCACGCCAACATTGCCCTGTGGCCACTCGTCCGGGAGAAGAGGGTCAGAATCTACCTGGGCAAGGGCCCCAGTGTTAAGAACTGGAACGCGTGGACAGCCCTGGAGACATACCTCCAGGTACTGGGTGAGAGTAAGGGTGGAGGGACCTACTGATGGGTGGGGCACTGCCAGAGCAGCATTGGTACAGACCCTGATGTGGACTCTGCAGGATGGAGATGTCTCTCAGACCACCCGGAAACTCCATGTGTTACTCAGTAGAACCGTGCTCCATGGAGTTTTTCCTGGATGTGATCTCAATGGAAGCAGATCACCAGGTCTTTGTTCCAGATCACCAGGTTCTTTGCTGCTGGGTGGGTTTGAACCACCAACTTGAGATGAATAGTCAGATGGTGCCACCCAGAGACCTCTGGGATCACTGCTGTGCTTAACTCCACCAGGACTTGGGTCAGCCCTACCGTCCACACCACTGTTTGGAAGTGATGGATGAGAGTAAGAGAAGCACTAAGAAGGGTTTCGCAGGGAAGAGGCAGCTGCTAATACAGATATAGTTACTGTCTCAGGCTTGAAGGCAGACTTGCCAGGACAAAGCCAAACATGGCCACTTGGTAGCCATCTCTACCCAAACCTATCCCTCACACCCCTTGACCTGGACAACATCCTCTTCTGTGACTTGGCTGTGCCCAGTTTCCATAGTTCCTCACTGGCCTGGCCAAGGAGGTGCCTTTACCCTACATGGCCCGTCAGTGATTGTCATGGATTGAATTGTGTCCCCCCAAAATATGTATCAATTTGGCTGGCCCCAAATTCTCAGTATTTTGGCAGTCAGGTAATGATGTAACAGGGCAGTTGAAGAATGATGTAACCAGTGATGTGATCTGACGGTACCAGCCAGTCAGTTGTGAGGGGCAGCCAGTCAGTTGTGAGGGGGTTAAGGGGGATGCAACATCTTACTCAGGTCATAGCCCTGATCCAATGTAAGGGGAATTTCCCTGGGGTGTGGCCTTATCACCTTTTATCTTATAAGAGCTAAAAGGAGAGAGAAGTGAGCAGAGAGAGGAAGGACCTGACTGCCACCAAAAAAAAAAATGGAGCTGAGAGTGGAGTGCACCCTTTGGACTCCAGGTCCCTGTGCAGGGAACCTCCTAGACCCAGGAGAATATGGATGACAAGGACCTTTCCCCAGAGCCAACAGAGGGAAGAAGACCTTCCCTTGAAGCGGATGCTCTTAATTCAGATTTCTCATCTCCTAAACTATGAGAGAATAAATTTCTGTCTTTTAAGCTGCCACTTGTGGTATTTCTGTTAGAGCAGCATTAGATGACTGAGACAGTGTCCCAGTTCCTGACACAGCCCTTGGGTCAGTGCCCAGCTCATGGGGAGAACTTTATTGCAGTAGAACACAGGGCAGGCATGGCCCCCTGCACATTCTACCTAACCAGGCCCCTCCCAGCTCATCTGCTGCCCTGAGAATGATAGGGGAATGGCCAGAGAGTCACCCCATCAGCTTTGTCCCTAAGGCTGCTGTGCCCCAGGACAGAAGTTCCTCACCTGTGAAGTGAAGTGGAGGCTGCTCTGGGGAACTGCTGAGACTCCTGGTCCCGGGTCACTCACCAGTTCCAGCAGCCCCAGGGTAGAGAGCTTTTCTTGGATCACAGCTGACTCTTAACTCCAGCTGCATCTCCTATATGTGCGAGAGGCCTGGGTTCTTTTCCAGCCGACACACCTCGTGCACTGCCACCACCACCCAACTGTCAGTGGACACTTGTGTGTTGCTAGGATGCTGGACAGGTTTCAGAGGCACCTCCAGGATAAGAAAGACTAAAAATAAAAGACTGGAGATCTGAAAATCAGCCCACGGAAACACTGTGGGCCACATGGTCTGACCTTGTGTGTACAGGGTCACCTAAGTCAGGGGCCGGCTTGATAGCAGCTAGCAGCAGTAACTTCTAGCTGATGTATTTTTCCCCAAGGCCTTTTTAGTATCCTTGCAATCAGACCTAGACCTAGGATTGGTGGGAATTTCATCATGACAGGCTAAGGTGAGAGTTTCCCAGTGGTTGGGGTTTAACTCTGAAATTGTAAAAGAGACGAGGCCTTCACCACTTGAGTCAATTTTAAGTTCTTGTGGAGTCTCCGAACCTTGCTTGGATGAACTGGTGCAATACATGGAAAATGGTATTGGTAGTAAATATTGATGACAACCCTTGTAATTATTACCAAAGCCATCATTTTTGATCACCTGTTTTGAGCCAATCTCTGAGTTAGTTCTGAGGTCCTTCCTAAGGTGAGAATGTCAGGAAGGGAGGCTTGAGGCCCACAAGTAAAACAGAGCTGAGTCAGCGATAGATGACCGAGGGTTAAATACATTGGATCTGCATGTTGTCATGGCCGTTGGCTCTCCCATTGTAGGCCAGGTGTCGCCCTCCAGCTACAAGAGGGTGAAATATGTTACAAGGGTGTACTGTAGCATCTGTTGGTCCCTTTTTGCCAGGTGCCTCACCCTGCCCCTCATGTCTCCCTCCAGCTACAAGAAGCCTTTGGTTGGGAGCCGTTCATCCGCCTCTTCAATGAGTACAGGAACCAGACCAACCTGCCCACAGACAACGTTGACAAAATGAACCTGTGGGTCAAGATGTTCTCTCACCAAGTGCAGAAGAATCTGACACCTTTCTTCGAGGCCTGGGCCTGGCCCATCCAGAAGGAAGTGGCTACCAGCCTGGCCTACCTGCCCGAGTGGAAGGAAAATATTATGAAATTGTACCTCCTCACCCAGATGTAAGGAGTGCCCAGCGAGGTGGCAGGTAGAGAGGTCTGGGAAGACAGGCAGAGATGGGGGTCACCTCTCTGCTCTGTCTCCTAGGCTTTGGCCTTGTCCCCCAGTTCATTGCCCCAGATCTTGCTCCCTAGTGTGTCTCCAGGAAGTGGGTTAGAAATACCACATGGGTGGCATCAGATTTCTCGGGAGCAGGCATCTATGTCCTCTTGTCCCTCTGCTCGCAGCCTTCAGACCTCCAGCTCTGGAACAGCCCTGTCCTGAGGGCTCTGGCACCTGCTGCTGTGCCAGCTTTGGTTCCCCATCACGGGCCCCTGTGGAGGGTGGTTCTCATCCTCACAGCCTGACCATTCTTTCTGGGCTGTGATTTCTGGTCACTTGTTCCCAAAGTCTGATCATAGAACCAGAGGGAACACAAATTTACCTTCATCCCTTGACAGCTCCCTAGTGACTCAGATGTCTTACGTTTGGGTAGCTTTCAAATAGTTGGAAAGCAGACTGGTGTAGAAGGGGTCTAGAGTTAGGGTTAGCTCTCGGGAAAGTCATTTTATCTCAGCATTTCCATTTCTTCGTGTGTGGAATGGGGATGCACACCCTGCCCACCCCCCAGCGTCATGCAGAAGACCCTGATAGATCACCCTGATGTGGCGTGTGAACCACACAGTGGATGCACATCTAGGACGTGGTCCACTGTCCAGTGTCCAAAAGCAACGCACTTCTTCCCCCAGCCACTTTGCACAGCTTGGGGCCAAAGTCGTCATTGCTGGCAGCAGACTCCCTATATCCAAATCCTAGTTCTTTCACCTAGTAGGTGTATGACCCTGGGGCAGTTCCTGAATGTCTCTATGACTCGGTCTCCTTGTCTATAAGATGGGCTTGATTCTGTAGGGTTACTCTGATGATTAGATTCTGTAGTACCTCTAACAGTGGTCAAACGGTACCTAGCAATTGGTAGGTGTTGAGAAAATCACAGCTGCTGTGATTATCATCTAACTAAACATCACTTTAGAGCTAGACTTCACCTTCAGATGACATTTTAGATGCAGTTTTAATTAATACTACCTCATCCCACATTTCAGTCACCAACCATCAAGAGATTCTAAGACATTGCTTTACGAGTCTTAAGGAAAGGATCTGCATTCACAGGGAGGTTAAGAAAGCTACTTGGGCCTCTTTATTCAATTCCATCTTTCAGGTCAAATTCTTTCTTTACCTAAATCAAGAGAGGAAGGCACTTGACAAGCCTGAATCATTCCACAGGGTGTTTGTCCTTAGCAAAGAGTCAGCATCCAGTTGATAGTGGTGTCCAGGTTTTTCTGGTCACATTGAACCACTGTCTAGGGTTACTCCCAATTTGATAGCTGACCTACCTCGACTTGATTTCCACAGATTCTCATTTTCTCTTCACATTTTATTTAGAACCATCTCATTTCTTTGTACCTGTAATTAAAGTCGAGTCTCTGGGATTGATGTCGTATGCAGCCAACCAATTTCCCTACAGCTCATTTCCTTTTACTTGGTTACTGGAATCCATGACTTTGTCTGCCTTATTGAGAACTGGGTGGATGCAGACAAAATCAAGTATGATCTAGATAATTTTTCTTTGGATTCCTTTATTATATCTTTTCTCAATGATAGAATTATTTTCTCTTATTCACAAAAGGCCATTGTCTAGGTGCTTTGAACATAGAATAAAGTGTGTGTGGACTATTCATTCCACATCTGAAATAAAAAAAGAAAAAAACAGTTGCCATGGAGGCAGCCCCAGCTCATGGCAAGCCCATGTGTGCCAGAGTAGACCTGTGCTCCATAGGGTTTTCAATGACTCACTTTTCAGAAGTGAATCCCCAGGCCGTTCCTCAGAGGGGCCTCTGGGTAGACTTGACCGTCCAGCCTTTCAGCTAAGTGTGTTCACCTTGTGTAACACTCAGGGACCTCAACATTTAAAATAACTGCTCTTAATATGGACTGTTGAGTGTGTACCAAGTACGTAATGAGGTCCTTTATACAGATTATTTCATTTACTCTTGACAATAATTTTATGCAGTGGAACCTATTACTATCTCCATTTTATGACAGAGAAAGAACTGCAGTTTATAAAGGATAAGTAACTGGCCTATGGTTGCATTGCTAGTAAGTGGTAGATCTCGGATTGGGACCCAGGAACTCTGGTGACAAGTGAGTCATTAACTGCTCTGCCTCGAGTGACCAAATAAATGAGAAAATGGAGAAGCCAGAGAACACAGGGCCCCTAATTACACAGCTTTGGCTTCTCAGGCTTTGCCCCTCATCTGATTCTATCAGAACAATCGTACCTTTTGTTTATCTCAAATGTGAGTCCAGAGGAAGAATGTGTGGTATGTCCTGAAGTGCCTCCTAACAAGCCGTGTTGGAACGAGCCATTTAGCATCCACCACCCCAGTTGTGTATGTCTGGCTTATTAAGGTCTCAGCCATTCACTCTAGGGCACCATGAAAGCATTTACTTGTTTACTGGATTTGAATGAGGAACTATTTCAGTTAAGTATCTGATTCCCAAAAGTCCCACCACTGCATGTTCTCATACAAGAAATTAGACCCTCAACCTTTCCGAATAATATCTGTACCCATCCTGGCCCTCTACACCATTTTCAGGAGGGTAGGTGGGGAGCTTTTAAAAACGTAAAGCTGTCCCTTTGCTCCCCTGTCTAAAAGTTTCCAGCAGGACTTCAGATTTAAGACGATGGACTGAACATGAGTTTACCTCCCCTCCCTCCCTAGGCCCCACTGAAACTGAAGTCAAGAAATGCAAAAGGAAATGGAGACATCTCAGAAAGCAGCAGAAGGATGTGGATATAAATGGAGAGACCTCAACACATTTCTGGAGGAGAAAGAGTGGATAAAGCATCAAAATGAAGGAAAGAGAGAAGGTGCGCTACCTGAACAGTATACGCTACCTGAACCCAACAGCCCAAAGAGCCTTGAGTATCCAGAAATTCTATCAGCTAAAGAAGGTCACCAGTTGTAAACTTGTACCCCATCCCATTCCTCCCCCCCATTCGTGTATACAGTACAGGCAGCCTATTGGTACCGGTAAAATTGGTTCTGTTTCTTAATAAAGAAATTGAATGAAATGCTTGAGAAGAGGTAGGAGGTGGTGCACCAGAATAAAATTCATGTTTTCATGATGTTAGGGACCCCCTAGCCTATGAGTTAATTTGCTTCTGACCATTGAGATCCCTACTCATGTGCCCAGTGCTTCCATATATAGATGGATCAAACCACACAATGACAGAGGAGAGCGACATCAACCACCTACAACAGCCAACAGTTTCAGTGATTTCTGAAAGGTGAATGGTCAGCCAGCAAGTCCCAGACATAGGGATGGATGGATGTAAGGAAAATAACCAGGTAGAGTTTGAGTTGAAGAATATGATCAACTCCAGAAGAAACAGTTAATGCAGAAAAAAAGTAACAAAATTCTCATTGTATCTTCAGAGAGATTTGAGATGTATTTGTAAGTTGAAAACATGTTACAAAGAAAGGAGAACATTTGAGAATAAGAAGAGCCCTTTGAAAGTAAATAAGACTGTCTGAAACACTCAGTAGACAGGCTAGAAAATGAAGCTGAGGGAATATCCCAAGATACAGAGCAAAAAATAGAAAATAAGAAAAGAAAGAGACATAGATGATCAGTGTCTAACTGTTCCTGGAAGAGAGAACAAATATAGGTGAAGAAACAGAAAAAAGAACAGAAAGAACTTTGCAGTTTGAAAAGGCCCAATAAAATCTACATCTAGATACAGTCTTGTGAAATTTTGGAACTTTAAAGATAGAAGATACTATAAGTGCCCCGAAAGAAAAACAACGGGGGGTGGGGGAGAGTCACCATAATTAGCTCAATTACAATTCATAAAATGGATTGGCAGCACTGAACACTAAAAGTTAATGGAGCAATGTCTTCAAAGTATTTTATGGGAAATGTTTTTGTGCCCAGAACTCCATAACTAGCCAAACTGTTGAGAGTAAAGTCAAAATAAATACATGCCAATATTCAGAAAGTTACCTCCGTTGCACCTTTGCTGAGAAATCACCTTGAAAAAATTCTTCAACAAAATGAGGAAGGAATGGGAATCTGGAAGCCCATGGCACTCACGCAGGATGCCTCACTCTAGAGCAACAGTTGTCCAGCAGACCCATCTCAGATGAAGAATGCACTGTCTCAGACTCTGGGAAGAATGTGCATTCCTCACCAGAGCTACTGTCATTGAGAGGCTGGATTGCTTGGGAATGTGGAAGAGTCAAGATTCTTTAGCCAACCAAAAAAGAAATGCACGATAAAAACCCATCAAGAAATTCAGATGTAATTATGAAGCAAGAGAAAACATGATTTTAAGTTGTTTATGGAGTGTAAGAAGAGACTTCTAGTCATTGGCGGTAGGTAAGTTCTCTTTCAAGTGGTCCAGGTATCAGGGCATTGACTGCAGAAAGAAACTCTCCTCCCTTCACTAGGGCTCTCAGTCAGTAGTATTTGCATAGCCATGATAATGTAAATGCTATCAGTGTTCTGATCAGCCTGTAGAAAAAGCATGAAAAAGCTTAGTTTGGGGTTCAGAGCAGAAGGTGAGAACAATTAATGCTAACAAAAAGCAGAAATTGCTGGAGAGTTAGTTGTGGGAAGAGGTGGAAGGGAGAGCAGGGCTACTGACAGCCTCAAAGTGGGAACAAAAGCATGAAGTCTACGGTGAGTGGAACAAGGACTAGGGCATTACCGTAGGGTTCCAAGTTATACATTAAACCAACAAACGTGTTAAAAGATAATGGCCCATCTTCCAATTTGGGAGCAGGAGGTGTAAAGGGAGAGCGCAAGTTGAACCTCTCTCTTCTGTGATGGGCACTTACTGCAGAGGGAGAGCTGGTGAGTCAAGGAAGGATTGGTCAAACATTATTTAAAGGTAGGCAGTTAGTTATCCGAAGACCTAAAAATAGAAATTGTTAACAAGCATTGCCTCTAGGAAATAGGACTAGTGTTCAAAGGAGTGGAGTGGGAAACTGTGCTTTTCATTTTAAGTCCTGTACTATTTAATTTTTTACCTTGTGCATGTATTACTTGGAATTTTTTTTTTAAATAAACTCAAATAAAAATTCTTCAGTGGCTTCATGTTGATTCAGCGAAAGGCCTTAGCATGGCTAGCCAGGCCCTCACGTGTTGGGATCCACCAACGGGTCCAGGCTCATTGTGTCTCTCCCATCACTCTCGTTCTAGCTGCACTAAATATCTTCACACCATCCAAGCACACTGTGCCTTTGGTTTCTACAGCTAGTTCTCCCTAAGAAACAAAGCCTGCCCCTACTTCAGCCTGCCTCATACCTCACCAGAGTAAGCTTACCATCCAGTTGTTGTTAGGTGCCATTGAGTCGATTACAACTTGGCAACACTGTGAGCAATAGAACGAAACACTGCCCTTTCCTGCACCATCCTCACAACCCTTGTTCCGCTTGAGCCCGTCGTTGCAGCCACTGTGTCAATCCATCTTGTTGAGGGTCTACTACCATCTAGGAGCTTCCCATTGGTTATGGAGTTAATGACTAGCAGGCCTTTCAATGACCATTTCCAACTAGTATTCTTCCCCAAGAAGGCCTGTGATAAAATTTACCCCTATTTGGAGAAACATTTCAAGAAAGACTAAACTTGGCTGTAAGTTTTCCTGCATTCCTGTTCATCGGACAGCTTGAATAAGTTTTAGTCTTAATTTCTCCTCTAAACTCTATATGAACTGAAACATAGGTATTTAAGAAATACGTACACGTGAATACTGAAAATTTGTTTCTGTGAACTGCCTAAGTTTTGATACAAATTCACAAACTGCCAGAATTATTAGTGTAATTTGAGGTCTGAGATAGTGCCACAAATGGGGGAAGATGCCCAACATTGTTGCTGTGGCTAGGTGCCATTCAGTCAGCTCCAACTCATTGAAACCTCATAAGTAACCAAACAAAATGACCCAACGTATGCTAGAGAAACAACCTATCCAATCAAGAGGTCAAGAACATGGAGAAGATGAGTGAAGAGGCCTCACAGATAGAGATGACCTTCCTCCTGAACACAACCAACAGTCCAGAGCCCAAGCTGAGAGTAGACCACAGGCTCTGCCTTGCCTGACCTTGTCTCCTATGAAGGCTTTGTTCTTTCAAAAGAACCCAAGAACCAGAGAGAGGTCATAAACCCTTTCACTGTCGTGCTCCAAGATCAGTGCAGCTGGTTGTGATGGGGGCAGAACCAGCTGTTATTTATTTATTTATTTTAACCAAATTTCTTCTTTTGTTCTTGGCATCTGAGTAGCCTTGGAACCAGACTTCTGCAAAAGGAACAATAGTAAATTAACCTTCATTAAGAAATTTGACATTTGGTTGAAACCTCAGTTTGGGGTTATATGTGACTCCCTGACTCCCAGATGGCTGAAGTCTGACCTGGAGATGGAGGTTAGAAATAGGGACCCCTCCCTTGTTCCTTCCTGGAGGAGGGAAGTCCCACCCTGGGTCCCTCTGGAGAGGCAGCAGTAGCTCCCAGAACATCTGTGACTGGAACGCCACAGCTCCCAACACATACATTCTACTCACTTATGATCCCAACAAAGAAAATATGCTTGTTGGTGGGGGGAGGGGAGTGATGCAGGTTCACAAATACACCAAAGGAGAATATGAACACTTCTACAACTGGATTAGGGCTGGCTTCTTGTCAGGAGCTCTGGTAGCATAGTGCCTAAGGCACTTGACTGCTAACCAGAAGGCTGGCAGTTCAAAAAAGG
>NW_006922225.1:1197277-1198350 GCF_000298275.1 Orycteropus afer afer | reverse complement strand
AGAAACAGAAGCCAAGATAGGATTAGATGTGCAAGTGCTGTATGAGGGGAAATGCCTGTGAGGACAAATGGAGAAGTCAGGGGGGCTGGAGGCGTCATCAGACCTGCATCACATGAAGGAGGGAAAAAGAAATGTCTACCCCTGTGGGGCAGGTCTAAGATAGCTTCGGCAAGACCAGTGGGGTCCTGGTGCCACAGCCAGCCATCCCACGATGCCCTGACTCCCAGGAATGGCCTGTCTTGAATCCCTGCATCACTCTATCCCTGGAGAACCCCCTGGGATATGTGGCCTTGGCACCAGGGTGGCATTGGATTTCAGAGTCCAGCAGCTGGGGCCATCTGTCTGTCAATACACCCACTCCCAGGAGTTAGAGATGGGAGAGGAGTGTTCACGGCCACCACGGTTCTTCTCAAAACAGCTGTGGACACCTGTTCTGGATCATCTGAAATAGTAAATTCGTAAACATGCCCAGCAACTCATGCCAATAAATATACAAAGTGGATCCATCCACCTCGCTTCCCAAATTAGAGCATGGCTAATCCTTTCCAGATTCCTATGGGAAAAAGAAAGCCATTAGGGGAGAGAGCCTATGGGGTGACACTTATTTAAATTTAGAACAAAAACCCATCTAAGAAGCAGGCCAGTGACTATTCATGCTGGCTCTTGGCTAGGATGCACATGTGAGAACGACCCTGCAAATTCAAGTGACTGCAGGTCCCATCCTCCATTTACAAATGGACTGGAATTTCAGTAACGGATCTGATTCGTGAGTGCTGGAGAATGAAGTATCTTATTGTTTATGTAAATTTATGACATCTAACCCAGAAAGAGTCTATCAATCACAATGGCCCATCACAGGGTCTGGCTGAGCATATGGAGCTGCAGTTTTTGCTATCACACATCTGCCTTTGGGACTGCAATTGGTTCCATCTTCCCTTGAACCTCCTGGGAAAAGGCAGATCATCTGAACCAAGCTGGGATTTGGACAGAACATACAACAGGGGTGGCAACACAGTGCTCCTGCATGGCATTTCTTAAAAGCCTTTCGCTACACAGCGACTGCCATCCAAACT
>NW_006922225.1:1184385-1185340 GCF_000298275.1 Orycteropus afer afer | reverse complement strand
AGTGCCGGCACTTTGGTGCGGGTCGCCCCCAGTCTCAGGAAAACAACCGCAGTGCTTGAGAGTACTGAGGACACACTGGGTGAGGTTCCAAGGAGAAGTCGGGTCACAGAGTAGCAGTGGGTTAGTTCAAGAGGACAGGCAGGGAAGGAAGAGTGTCACTGTTAGCCAGTGTGCTCTGAGTGGGGCAGTCGTTGGCCCCAGGTCTGGATCAAGGTCGCTGTAGTCATGGAAAGGGGCGGGGAAGCTGGCCCACAGAGCTTTGAGCTTCTTGGCAAAACAGAGGCTGAGCCTCAGGGAAGAAGCCGCATGTTGTATGGAGAGAAGCAGGAAAGGAGTTTGACCAAAGCCTGGGTCACTCCTGGAAGGAACTCCCAGGGAGATCAAGCGCGCAGATAACCGGGAAGCCAGCTTCTAGCCATGCTCCCTCCGTGGAGAAAGGGCCGCGGAGCTGGCTGGACAGGGTAGGCAGGCCTCTTCCAGGGGCCCCAGAGAACAGAGCAGAGTCGGTCACAGGTTCCCATGGAGCTGGTGGCTTCAAACAGCGCTTATGAGGAGCCAGCCAGGGACCTGTTTCACACATCCCATAGCTTCACTAACAGTAAGCTGGCTGACACCTGGGGCAGGGGCAGCCCCAATGGGGAGCTTCAAAAAAGGGGGTGGAAGGCTGCCCTCCATCTTCACGGCACCTCGTCTGTCCTCTGCCTCCCCCAAAACGCATCACCCGCGCAAGGGGAGTTATCTGCTGAGCACATGTGCTCAAGCTGTGGCACAAAGGCCCAGGACCCCGTCCTGTCCTCCCCCTCCCCCTTGGGTGCAATGCCAGCAGCGGCCAGCCCAGGGCGCTAGCTGGGACTCCTGCTGCAGCCCGGGGCCTGTGTGCTGTGCGGGCCTCCAGGCCTGCTTACTGGCCGGCGGAGGACCGCACGGCTGCTAGGCCCCGCCTGGGTCGGGATGA
>NW_006922225.1:1175988-1183527 GCF_000298275.1 Orycteropus afer afer | reverse complement strand
GGTTCCTCTCGGGACCCCAGACATCTGTAGTCGCGCCCACGACACCAGGTGGCACTTGCTGCTGGGTGCAGCTGACCACATCAACTCCCCCAGCTACTTCCACTCAGAGACCCAGAGTGCTTGAGTGGGCGGGGGTGGCCCTGGGCACCATACCCTCTGTTTCCTGGTCTTTGTATTGTGGGGACAGTAGGACAGTGAAGGGACAAATGCTCACGTGCCCCCTGGCCCGTCACTCTGACCTGTGAGCTCCTGACCTTCACAAACTCCTCCAAGGATGGACTGCTCGCCTTTACAGACCGGGAAATAGAGGTCAGGTGGTTTCCAAACCGCTGCTATGAAAAGACTAAAGAGCCCAGTGTCGACAAAGAATTTAAAGACCACCAGGGACCTCAGGAAGCCTCCCTACCTGCAGTGGGGCCTCCCCAGCTCAGCTGGAAACGCTGTGAGCACTGTGTGGTTCATGGCAGGTCTCTGACCTTCCATCCAAAGATATAAAATATGAAGTCACCTCGCATCCATCAACCTAACTGCCCGGGATCACCCAGGCCCCAGAATCTGCCCCCAACCTTGGTTCCAGGTGCCCCTAACCCAGCCGGTATTCTCTCCACCCTACCACTTTCTGCCTTTAACGATCGCTGACTGTGGTAGTCTGTCTGTCTCCAACAATCCCCAGACCGCTGTCTGTCTGTAACCCCTTCTTGTCTCAGGAGTCTGAACACGTGCCTGCCTTTGCGGGAAGGCCTATCTCTCAGCATCCCTGGTTCAGGTTGATGTCACTTGCTCACAGAGGCCTTTCTGGTCACCCAAGCTGCAGTAGCCTTGCAGCTACCTGTCTCCCCCCCCTGCTTTATTTTCATCATAGCCATGATCTCCTGCTGTGTTCGTGTGTCTGATTATCTATGATTTACCTAATGCCCCCTCTGAAGTAGCAGATTCCTGGCCACAGGGTCTTGTCTCTCCATCTGCACTACGCCCTCCATTGGAATACTGCTTGCCTGCAGTGGGGACCCCGTGCATGCTTTCTCAGGCAGTGGTCAAGTTTTTGTTTTTTCACCCCTTCCTCTGTTTGTGCCAACCTGGCTGAGTCTCTGCTTCTCTCTGCAGAAGCCATAGAGCCATGGTCACTCCTGCTGCTGCCTTTGAGGCCCTCATGAATGGGGTGACAAGCTGGGATGTCCCTAAAGAACCCGTGCCCTGTGAACTGCTTCTGATTGGAGAAAGTGCCTTCCCAGTGATGGTGAATGACGTGGGCCAGGTCCTCATCGCTGCCTCCTCCTACGGCCAGGGCCGCCTGGTGATAGTGGCCCATGAGGGCTACCTGATGGATGCTGGGTTGGCTGCATTTCTTGTCAATGCAGTGCGGTGGCTCTGCCCCACCCCTGGGGCTCCCATTGGTGTGCACCCATCCCTGGCACCCCTAGTGGGCATCCTTCAGGATTCTGGGGTCAAGGTCCTTGTTGGGGCAGAACCAAGAAAGCCCTTGGGAGTTTACTGCGTCAATGCCTACAGCGACACCATGGCGGAGCAGCTGGTCCAGTTTGTGAAGCTTGGAGGGGGCTTGCTCATCGGAGGCCAAGCCTGGTATTGGGCCAGCCAGCATGGTCGTGATAAGGTGTTGTCCAAGTTCCCTGGCAATCAGGTGACAAGTGTGGCTGGGGTGTACTTCACGGACACCTATGGGGACAAAGGCCGGTTCAAGGTCTCGAAGAAGGTGCCCAAGATCCCACTTCAAGTCAGGTGAGTGGTGTCCCCTGATGGGGAGTCTGACACGTGTTAATCAATAGATTTGACTCCCAATGTTCAGTGAGTTCAGTGAGATTCCTCTTTAATACAAGTGATCTCCACCAGGGTTGGAATCAGAGCAATTCAAATCCAGGATGACTAAAACGCACTGACTGATGTGTCCTCACCCCACCCCTCCCATGGCCAAAGGCGATCATCAGCCCAGTAGAAAAGTGTGTCTCATTCACCAGTCCATCCCCCAGGGCCTGGTGCAGGAAAATGTTGTTAGTTGACATTGAGTTGGCTAAGACTCATACTTATATCATGTATATAATAGAACAAAACTTTGCCCGGTTCTGAGCCACGTTCATGATCACTGGTTTTTCAGCCCAGTATTGTAGCTGTCATGTCACTCCATCTCACTGAGGGTTTCCATCATTTTTGCTGATCCGCTACCAAACATAAGGGGCTCTGGTGTATAGTGATTAAAGCATTTGGCTGCTAACCGAAAGATTGGCAGTTCAAAACCACCATCTGCTCCACAGGAGAAAGAAGAAGGATTCTACTTCTGAAAACATTTACAGCCTTGGAAATCCTGTAGGGCATTTCTCCTCTGCCCTATAGGATCACTAGAAGTCAGAATCAACTCAATGGCTGTGGGGCTTTGGGTTTTCTGTCAACCGTGATGTCCTATTCTGACTGTTGGTCTTCCCTGATGACATGTCCAAAGTCAGCAAGCTCAAGACTTGCCATCCGCACTTCTAAGGAATGTTTTGGTTGTATTTCTTCGAAGACTGATCTTCATCTGGCAGTCCATGGTATATTTAATATTCTTCACTTCAAATGCATCAATTCTTCTGCAATGTTCTTACTCATTGTCCAGCTTTCACATACATGTGAAGCCATTGAGAAGACCATGGCTTGGGTCAGGCACACCTTAGTCCTGAAAGTGACATCTTTGGTTTTTAACACTTTAGAACAGTCTTTTGCAACAGATTTGCCCAATGCAGTCTGTTGTTTGATTTCTTGACTGCTGATTTTATGGGTGTTGATTGTTGATTCAAGTAGAATGAAATTCTTGGAACTTCAATACCTGCAACAGAGGGTGCTTATCAATATCTCATAAATAAGTGAAAGGACCTCTGTGGATGTGTGAGCACCTGCCTGCTCCAGGCCCCATCTAGGCACTGGGGACATAACAGAAATCAAAGAAGGCTGAGTCCTGGTATCACGAACCTTGTGTTCTAGTGAAGAAAACAGGCAATGAAGGAGACAAATAAATACCTGCAAGACCAGGTTCAGGGAACTCTGGTGCTATGGTGCTTAAGGCATTTGGCTGCTAACCAAAAGGTTGGTGGTTCGAACCCATCAGCTGCTCCATGGAAGAAAGATGAGGCAGTCTGCTTCTGTAAGGATTGACAGCCTTGGAAACCCCATGGGGGTTGCTATGAGTCAGAATTGACTTTGATGGCAGTGAGTTTTGTTTGGTTTGAGACCAGGCTTTGATAAAAGAGCTATGAGGAAAAGCAAAGCATGGTAAGGGAAGAGGAAGGACCAGGGAGGGAGTGGAGTCTGTTCACTTAGGGTCATCAGAGAGCCACACCAGGCAGAGCTGGTGAGGATCAGGGGGTAGGGTAGATTCTCGTTGTCCTCGGTAGTTGTGTTCTAGAACTAGCTGTGAACACTGAAATTGGCAAATATGGAAACACTTGTATTTCAGTGGCCAGAGCTAGATCATTGTACCATCCGTGGCTCCCAGGGAGTCTGAGGCTCTTGGTTCTCTGAAGAAATCAGGTTGCTTCTAGGGAGGAAGGAGGCAGAGCAGAGGCTGAGGGTGCTCCATCCTGCCAAGGCTGCTCAGCCCCGGCCCCTCTGCCCGGAGCTGGGCATGTCCTGAAGCCCTTCCCACCCCAGAAAGAAGTGAGATGGTGCTCAGAGACATTAGGGTGGATCGGATTCATATGAAAGGACGTTCCTACAAAGCTTAAATCCATCAGCCTAATTCCTCTTAATTGCCAAAAGATAGAGCTCTCCAGCAAACTAAACCTGTTTTCTTCACTACACGTACATTTCTCATCTCCGTCACTGAATCTGAGGTATGTTTTGTGTTTGGTTATTTTTTTAAAAAAAATTTTAAATATGGAAAAATTCAAACCTATGGCAAAGTAGAAAGACTAGTGTGGTGAATTCCTGGTAAGACATTCCTTACCCAAACCGCAGCCGTCAGTTCAAATGATCTTATTTGTATAACATGAGTATGCAAATCATAGGCACCATATCACTTAATTTTTTTTTTAAATTGTGATTTGGGTGAAAATTTACAGAGCAAATACACTCTCCATCCAGCAGATCACATACCCTTTGTCTCATGACATTGACCACAATTTAGCACAATGCAACATCTCCCCTCCCGATAGTTGCCTCTTCCTCCTGATAGTTACCTCTTCCCTGTGTCCATCCCTCCATGCCCTCCAACCCCCTGAGCTGTCTCGTGCCTGAGCAGCCCTTCTTTCTCCCATGATTGTTCTCTCCAAGGAGATATCACTTCATTTTAAGTATTTCAATATTATCTCTAGAAATAGGGGATCTTAACAACATAACCACAAGGTGCCATTATCACACCAAAAAGGAAAGCATACTTCCTTAATGCCATCAATTATTGCCTTGATGGCCTTCCAGTTGATTTCCAGAGTTTATAGGGATTGGTGTTTAAATATGGGCAAATATTATGATTGTCTGCTAAGAGTGATAAATCTCTTGTAATATTTAAGTTTCCTTCCCATCTCTTTTGTTTCCTGCAGTTTGTTGTTGAGGAAACCAGATCCTTTGTCCTATAAAGTGTCCTTCAGTCTGGACTTTGCTGGTTGCATCCTTGTGGTATTGTTTAATATGTTCCTTGGTTCATTGAATTTCCTATAAATTCGAAGTGAGGTCTAGATTCTAGAGCAGGGACTGGCAAATATGGCCCCCAGGCAGACCACCTATCTCTGTAAATGAAGTTTTATTGGAGCATAGCTCACGCATTCATGAGGGATGTTGGACTGTAGTTTTCTTTCTAGGGGTATCTTTGCCTGGTTTTGGTATCAGGATTATGCTGGTTTCATAAAATGAATTTGGGAGGATTCCATCCTTTTCTATGTCCCGGACTAGTTTGAGTAAGATTGGTAGCATCTGCTCTCTGGATATTTGGTAACATTTCTTCAGTGAACCCATCTGGACCAGGACTTTTTTTGTTGGTAGTTTTTAAGTGACCTGCTCAATTTTTTCTGTTGTTATAGGTCTGTTCAAATTTGCTACCTCAGTCTGTGTTAGTTTAGGTGAGGAGTGTATTTCTAGAGATCTGGCCGTCTCTTCTAGGTTTTCAAATTTATTGGGGTACAGTTCTTCATTGTTGTTGTTGTTAGGTCCCATCAAGTTGATTCTGACTCATAGTGACCTTATGTGCAGACCGAACGGAACACTGCCCTGTCCTGCACCGTCCTCACAATTCTTACTATGCCTCGAGCCCATCATTGTAGCCACTGGGTCACTCCTTGTTGAGGGTCCTTCCCTTTTTCTCTGAACCTCTACTTACCAAGCATGATAGCCTTCTCCAGGGACTGGTTCATTCTGAGCAGTCAGTGTTTAAAGTTGTAAATTGGTAAATTTACAAGTGGCATTCCGATCTGGGCAGTGACCTGATAATCGAGCGCTTGCTGAGGATTGCACAGTATCTGGGATTGCACAGGCCCATTGGTGGCTGGGGACCAGAAAGGCACAATATTCCCCTTGTACACCACAACCACACGGTGAACAGAGATGTCTGTCCTCAGCAAGAAGAGTCAATATTGGTATGTTGTTGTGGTTGTATGCCATCTAGTCAATCCCAACTCACAGGGACCTATAGGACAGAGTGGAACAGCTTCATAGGGTTTCCAAACATGTAACCTTTATGAGAGCAGATCACGGAGCAGTTGGTGGGTTCAAACCACTGATGTTTCGGGTAGTAGCTGAGTGCTTAACCATCATGCCACCATCCCATACATTTTCTGCCTCGGGCTCGTGTACCTCACATATAACGGAATGAAGCACTGCTTTGTCCTGTGACATCTTCACGACTGTTGGTGTGCCCCAGTCCATTGTTGTGTTGTTAGGTACCATCGAGTCAGCTCCAACTCATAGCCACCCTCTATACAACAGAACGAAACACCAACTCTTCCTGCAGCATCCTTACAATCCTTACTGTGCTTGAGCCCATCATTGCAGCCACTGTGTCAATCTGTCTCCTTGAGGGTCTTCCCCTTCTTTACTGACCCTCCACTTTACCAAGTATGATACTGTCTGACAACATGACCAAGCCAGGTGAAATGAAGTCTGGCCCATCTTGTTTACAAGGAGCATTCTGGCTGCACTTCTTCCAAGACAGATTTGTTCAATCTTCCAGCAGTCCATGATATTTTCAGTATTCTTGGCCAACACCACAATTCAAAGTCATCAACTCTTTTTCAGCCTTCTTTATTCATTGTCCAGCTTTCATATGCATATGAGGTGATTGAAAATAACATGGCTTGGGTCAGGTGCACCTTAGTCTTGAAAGTGACATCTTTGCCCAGTGCACTAAGATGTTTAATTTCTTGACTGCTGCGTCTATGAGTGTTGACTGTAGATCCAAGTAAAATGAAAGCCTTGATAACCTCAATCTTCTCTGCATTTGTTGTGATGTTGCTTGTTGGTCTAGTTGTGAGGGTTTTTGTTTTATGTGTGTATAGTCTTTGATCTTCATCAGAAAGTGCCTCAAGTCATCTTCACTTTCAGCAATTAAGCTTGTGTCATTTGTATATCACAGTTTGTCAATGAGTCATCCTTCCTGATGCTGTGTTCTCTTCATATAATCCAGCTTCTTGAATTATTTGCTCAGCACACAGATTGAATACGTATTGTGAAAGGATCCTGCACACACCATTCCTGATTTTAAACCATGAAGTCTCCCATTGTTCTGTTTGAACAATAGCCTTTTGATGTATATACAGGTTCCCCATGGTACAATGACATATTCTGGAATTCCCATTCTTCACAATGCTGTACACAATTTGTTATGATCCACAGAGTAGAATGCTTTGCATAGTTAATAAAATACAGGTAAATATCTTTTTTGTATTCTTTGCTTTCAGCCAAGATCTGCCTAACATCAGTAATGATATCCATAGTTCCATGTCCTCTTCTGAATCCAGCTTGAGTTTTTGGAAGTTCCCTGTCAATAAGCTGCTGCAATTGTTTTTGAAGTATTATCAGCAAAATTTTGCTTGTGTGTGATACTAATGATATTGTTCAATAATTTGCACATTCTGTCGGATCAGCTTTTCTGGAATGGGCATACATCTGGATTTCCTCCAGTAGGTTGGCCAGGTAGCTGTCTTCCAACTTTCTTGGCATAAACAAGTAAGTGTCTCCATTGCTGCATCCATTTGTTGAAACATCTCAGTAGGTATTCTGTCAATTCCTGGAACCTCCACCAATTCCTTCAGTGTAACTTGGACTTCTTCTTTCAATACTATTGGTTCTTGATCATATGCTATCTCCTGAAATGGTTGAACATCAACCAATTCTTTTTGGTACAGTGACTCTGTGTATTCTTTCCATCTTCTTTTGATGCTTCTTGCATTGTTCAATATTTAGCCCATAGAAACTTTCAGTATTGCATTTTAGACGATTTCTTTCTTCGCTTCTTTCAGCTTGAGAAATGTCTAGTGTGTTCTTTCCTTTTGGTTTACTAACTCCAGGTCTTTGAGCATTTTGTTACAGTACTGTGCTTTGTCTTCTCGAGCTGCCCTTTAAAAT
>NW_006922225.1:1170072-1171643 GCF_000298275.1 Orycteropus afer afer | reverse complement strand
GGCTGACTGCTCTTCTGTCTGGGTTCCTGGCTTTGTAGTTAGTTTTATTCCTGGGTTTTCCATCTGGTGAGGTCCATGTGTATAACCACTGTTTACATTGTTGAATAAAGATATTTGCAATGAATAAGTCTGGTCTTACAAAATTCTATCATGCAATCTCAAGCGTCATTTCTATCACCAAGGCCATATTTTCTAACTATCAAGTCTCTTCCTTGTTTCCAACTTCAGCATTCTAATCATCAGTTACTGTCAATACATATTGATTGTGTGTTTGGTCAATTTCAGACTGCAAAAGTTGGTAAAAGTGTTCAATTTCTTTATCTTTGCCTTTAGTGGTTAGTGTGTAAATTTGAATAATAGTATTCACTCATCTTCCTTGTGGGTGTTTGGATGTTATCCTATCACTGACACCATTGTACTTCATGGTGGATATCGAAATATTCTTTGTACAATGAATGTGACATCATTCTTCTTTGATTTGTCATTCCCAGCACAACAGTCTGTATGATTGTCTGATGCAAGATGGCCAATGCCAGTCCATTTCAGCTCACTAATGCCTAGGATGTTGATCTTTATGCATTCTATTTCATTTTTGACAACTTCCAATTTTTCTAGATTCATGCTTCGTGCATTCCATGTTCTGATTATTAATGAATGTTTGCAGCTGTTTCTTTTCATTTTGAGTATTGTCCTGTCAGCAAACAAAGGTCCTGAAAGCTTTACTCCATCTGTATCATTAAGCTCAGTTCAACTTTGAGGAGGCAGCTCTTCCCCAGTCATATTTTGAATGCCTTCCAACCTGACAGGCTTATCTAGCTGTCCATAAGTAGATGGATTTACTTGTGGGTTCTCAATTCTGTTCCAGTGGTTGGTATGTCTTTCATTGTACCAATACTGCACTGTTTGATACTGTGCCTGTGTAGTAGGTTTTGAGATTGGGGAGTGTGATGCCTCTTACTTTGTTGTTCTTCTTTACTAGTGTTTTGCTTAGCTGGGGTCCCTTTCCTTTCCTTAATGTTGGTGATTAGTTTTTCCATCTCTTTAAAGAATGGTGACAGAATCTGGATAAGGATTGCACTGTATCTGTAGATTGCTTGTGGTAGTACTGTCATTTTTACACTGTTAAGTCTTTCTATCCCTTAGCATGGTATATTCTTCCATTTATGTAGGTCTGTTTTGGTTTCTTGTGGTTGTGTTTTGTAGTTTTCTTTGTATAGGTGTTTGTGTGTCTGATTAGATTTATACCTAAGTACTTCATTTTTGGGGTAGTTCTTAAAAATAGTATTGTTTTCCTCTTCTTCCTGATTTCCCCTTCAAAGCTATCTTTGTTGGTGTAGAGGAATGTAACTGATTTTTGTATGTTAATCTGCCACTTTGCTGGAGGCTTCTATTAGTTCCAGTAATTTTCTTGTTGAGTCTCTGGGATTTTCTATGTATAAGATCCTATAATCTACAATTAGGGATAGTTTTATTTCTTCTTTGCCAGTTTGGATGCCTTTTACTTCCCTTTCTTGCTTTATTGCACTGGCTAGTACATCCAAATACACTATTGAATGAAAAATCAAACCAAA
>NW_006922225.1:1167238-1169707 GCF_000298275.1 Orycteropus afer afer | reverse complement strand
ATTTTTGGTTCAAGTTTTGAGGAGTACCCCAGGGCAAAAGTCTCACGGAGTCCCTCAGTCTCAACTTGTCCAGTGTGTCTGTTTTTGTTTTGTTTTTAGGAATTTGAGGTTCCAGTCTACATTTTTTCCCGTTCTATCAGGATCCATCTATCCTGGCCCTGATTAGAATGGTTGTAATCATAGTTAGGCACCATCTAGTTTGTCTGGTCTAAAAAAAAACACCTGGGGCCTCTTCAGGTGGAAAAACAAGTTGTTGACAGAACCCTTGTTCCATTTGCCATGTTACTTTGAAAACTGGATGGCAAAACTAAGGCATGACGGTGTTCTTAGTTGCCATCAAGTCGATTCTGAGTCATGGCAACACCGTGTGTTACAGAGTAGAACTTGCTGCATAGGCTTTTCTGGGCTGTAATCTAAAGGCAGATGGGTGTGAGCCCTCATCTTCCATGCACAGATGGGTGCTTTTGACTATGAAACTTTAGATTACAATTAGGCACAAACCCTTTGTATCTCTTCATTTTTATGCTATAAAGAAGTTAAACAGAAATTGTCCATAAAAAGGGTGTTTTATCAATACTGTTTTATTACCTGAATGAAGAAACTATTTTTCACTATATCACTTTTTATTATAAGATGGATATTTACTCTAGAAAATTAAGACCAGATAGTTTTATAAAAACCATTAAAATCACCTATAAACCCACTAGCTAAGATGATAACTGAAGACATTTTGATAATTATGCTTTAGATCTTGTTTCTCTATGTTGTTAGTCTGAGATACTGTTCAGTCAGTTCCAACTCATAGTGACCCATGTACTACAGAACAAAACACTGCCCAGTCCTATGCTATCCTGGCAACTGTTGCTGTGGTTGAACCCCTTGTTGTAGCTATTGTATAAATCCATCCCATTGAGCGTCTTCTTCTTTGACTCTTACCCTCTGTCTTACCAAGCATCATATCCTTCCCCAGGGACTGGTTCCTCCTCATAACACATCCAAAGTACGTGAGATGTATTTTTTTCCCCAAAAAAATATTGGCTTATTTATAAAACAGTATCTTGGAATCTAATCTTTTAAATTTCATGAGAATTTTTATATTATAAAATGTTATCTGCTTATTTTAATTATTATATGGTATTCTGTCTATGGCTAAACCATAATTTATTTAACTAATCATCTATTGTAGCACATTTAAACAGTCCTCTATTGTTGCACATTTAGATTATTTATGAATTGGTAAAAAGTAAAAAAAAAGTCTTGAAATACAAAACCTTTTCTGTATTCATCACCTTTTGACCATTTCTCAACACAACAGAAGTAATTAATACTCATCAGATTTAAATCAGAATGAAAAATATTGTGTATTTGTACAATAATCCCTGGGGAAGCCAGAACCTATGTAAGGTGGAAACCTGTCTGAGAAAGAAACTCAAATATTTTCCACTAAAATGAGCAATAGAAAAGTGGTAAGACTGCACTTGTTAAAGGCAGAAGACTTGGGGAAACGGGAAAAACAATGCAGTCCTATTGCATTCTGGCTTTCCCAGGTTTCACTGTATCAACAATTTATGGTGATGTGTTTCTAGGTTGGTGCTGGTACAAAGAGCTGCAGACTGAAGTGTTATCCCACCTCCCTTTGCAGAAAATCAGCCCTGAGACGTTTATAAGCAGGGCTGTTTTCTCTGGGAATAATAGGCTATTCCTTTCTAACTTAATTTGTGTTTATGTTCAGTTATTTCAATATCCAGTGCTTAGTTGACCCACATGGAAAGAATTCCTGTAAGTTTGCATTTGGAGAATGTGGGTCTCCAGGTCTGCAAAGAAAGACATGCCCTCACTCTTCATAATTTTGCCAAGTCTGTGACAACATCATTTGGGAAAAGCACCATTATTTTGTGTATCACTAAGAGCCCTGGTGGGGCAACAGTTTAGTGCTCAATTGCTAAATGAAAGGTCCAGAGCTACTGCCATGAAGATAGAAAAGCCTATGGGCAATCCTAGCCTGTTACGTGGGGTCACCATGAATCAAAATTGACTTGACAACACCCAGCAACAAAGGAAGAACAAACACTGTTCTTGAAAGAAAGAAATTTGATCAACCAGTCAAATAGAGTTAACAAGTTTATTGTTTGAGAAAGAAGAAAATATGGAAGAGATCCGTATGTGTGTCCATTCCAAAGAAAGGTAAGGCAACAGAATGCAGAAATTATTGAGCAATGTCATCAATATCACACACAAGTAAAGTTTCTCTGAAGATCATTTTAAAACTTTTGCAGCTACACGTTGACAGAAAAGTGCCAGAAATTCAAACTGGATTCAGAAGAAGATGAGGGATAAGGAATATCATTGCTGAGGGCAGATGGATCTTGGCTGAAAGCAAAGAATACCAGAAAGATGTTTACCTGTGTTTTATTGACTGTGCAAAGGCATTCGACTTGGATTATAACAAATTATGGATGACATTGTAAA